>NC_051449.1:16834477-16866230 GCF_001649575.2 Kryptolebias marmoratus | reverse complement strand
GGGGAGGGGAGGGGTGGGGGGGGGGGGGGGGGGGGGGGGGGGGGGGGGGGGGGGGGGGGGGGGGGGGGGGGGGGGAAGAAGAGGGGTGTGAGAGATGGAGGGAGAGGGCGGAGGGGTGAGTGAGAGGATGTGTGAAGCAAGGGAGACGCGACAGGAGGAAGAGGAGAGCTGAAAGGCAAATGTAAGAAGTACATAACCAACCTGTCACCTCTGGCTCTCCCTTCCCCCTACACACACACACACGCGCGCACACACACACACACTTCACAGTCACAAAAAAGCCAAAGGGGTGGGAGGGACCTCATTAGGCTCTCAGCAGTCCATCACACACAGGGAGAGAACCTGCAGAGCTCTGTGGTTGGGGGGATGGGGATGCCTGGAGAAAAGAGAGGAGCTGAGGGAGAAATGAAATTGAATTGATAGGAGCAGTCAAGTGCAGCAACACACACACGCACCCACACACACAAGGGACATAAGGAACCAGCTCCCACCACAATCACACGCACACTCTCTCCCTGAGCAACATGATTAATGTGGTCAACAGCCGTGAGGATCAGTCTGGTCGAGACCTCTCACCCTCTTACACGCACCCACAGACACACACACACACACACCAAAGCTCTTTTCTGGCTCCTCTCCTCACCCCAATCAGCCATTTTTAGCCGTCTTGCACCCAAACAAAGATGGAGGAGACAGACCTGGCACAATGCACTTTTTGTTTGTGCAGCATTTTATCATGCTCGTCTTCCTGACGATCGTGAAGTGGAGTTTTGTGTAAAACAGACTCAAATTTCCTTTCGGAAGTTCCCGTCATTCTTTCAATGGGAAGAAAAGTTGACACTTTTTCTTGTCATTTTAGCTTGAAAATTGCTCCACACTTTCATTCTCTGCTTTTTGTGTCAAACGATCAGATGTCGTGTACATTTTGTTCCGATCTTATAGCCAATTAAAACAACTTGAATAACTTGAGCACTGCAACTGTGTGTCACTGTAACTTAACTGTCCTTTAATTGTTCAACTGTCCATTTTAAAGCTGTGAATTTTATTCTTTTCTTTTGTAGCACACTCGATAGTGTGTGTGTGTGTGTGTGTGTGTGGGTGTGTGTGCATGTGCTAACATGGACATTTATCAGTGAGTATCAGTTTTCAAGTAGTTGTCACGGTTTAAAGAGATTAGGGGCCTTCAACACTGCTTTTCACAGCATTCCTATTGTATGTGTGTGTGTGTGTGTGTGTGTGTGTGTAAGAGTCCATCACTTGAGGTCTGTCTCATGGGGTCTTTCTGTCCTCTATACCCAGGGGGAGACTGTATTTCCTCTAGACACTTTGACAAAACACTTACGGGACTTAACGTTCTTTCATAAAACCCTTCTGTGAAATGGCCACACCGAGCAGTCCGTCTTTCAGCTGCCTTTGGCCGGTCAAAACTCACAAATGGAGCTGGCCACGTCCCGCACGGCTGTGAGCTTTCAGAAATGAAGCGAGCAGTGTGGAACCAAAAGAGCCACGGAGCGGAACTGAGCTGCTTTTACGTGTTGCACTACGCATTAAATGTATGACGGACACCTTTATCATAACGTTCCCAAAACTTTTTCATTGCGTTCAGCACAAAAAAGCTAGAAGTTCACAAAGTTGGCTGTCGCCATAATATAATTTGCCATAGTGAAGAATATACCTCTAGTTGTTAAAAAACAAAAACACACACACAAAGAGTTTAGTGTTCTCCTCTGAAATGAATCTGTATCATGTTGTTTTGGCTTTGAAATTCCATGGCTGAGTGGTTGCAGAAAGTGTACCTTGTCACAATTTTTACACTAAATTCCAAGTTGCTGTGCATCTCCACTGATCTTCCCTTGGTAATAAATCTGTTTGTTGTTTAATCCCTCGACCGGGTGGTCGCACCGACTGTATATCATCACTGTATCACATTATTGAGCCGCAAAGCCTGCCTATATTTTCACATATCGACCATTTCAGCTCTGTTACTACCTCATTTCGTGGCACAAAGACACATCGGGGGTGGGTTGGCTTCAACCCCCCCTCGCTGCCTCAGTCCATTCAGAAATCACACAGAGGTGGTCAGAAGGCGTCTATAGGCTCTTTCACAAGACACCTCAGGCCGGGACTTAGACGTAGCCGAGGGGGTTCAACCCAACCCGTTCCTGATGTGCCTTTGTGCTGCAAAACGAGATACTAAAAGAGGCAAAATGGTCGACATGGGAAAAAGTCTATTGGTTTTGAGGCTCAGTAATGTGATGAAGTGATGACGTACGGTCTGTGCGGTCACCTGGTCACAGGATTAAACACCAACAAACAGATTAATACCAAAAGAAAATTGATGATGATGCACAGCAATTTTTATTTTAAAAGGAAAAAAGAAAATTGGTTTACGACAAAGTGGATCACTAAACTGAATCAGTTCATCGTGTTTTGACAACGATACAAGGGGGACGTTCAGCACACATTTAATGCATAGCGCTTCACGTCAACACAGCTGAGTTCTGCTCCATGCCTTATTTGGTTCCGCAGTGCTCTCTCCAGTTCTGAAAGCTCACGCCTCTGTGGGACGTAGCCGACTCCATCGGTGATTTTCAGAGGCAGCATGCAGACAGGCTGGTCTTTGGGGTCATTTCGGAAAAAAACGTTTTATGAAAGTGCCTTTTGATTGATTTGCTCACCTCCTTCAAATGTCTGGAGGTCCAATTTAATCTCTGCATCCACTCTTTTGAGCATTATGCTTCTTAAAATGGAATTTACTGGGATTAGAGATGATAACTTTGCTCGCTTCCTTTTATTTGATTTGCTTTTACTTTCTTTTCTTCTGATGAGAACAGTGTTCAGTACTTGGAGGAAAAAAAAGAACTCTTCTCCAAGTTGCACCCAGATTGTCTTTTGACAAAAATGCCATATATGATCTGATTTTTGCCTTCTTTTTAAATGTTAAAGTCTAATTTTCACCTAGTTAAATTTTGCCTGAAAAAGGAAGAGCATGTGGCAGGCTAAGCACTTTTTCTGCTATGGCAGCAGAAAAGGAATCTTTGTCTCTGTATATGTACTCAACACTATATAATCTGTGTGTGTGTGTGTGTAAATCAGCGTTCAAAGTGTTGTCTTATCAGTGGGATGAAACACCACCACTGTAACAATAGGATTAAAGCTGTGCTTATGAAAGAAGCAATTAAATGCTATCTTATCTCACTTGCTGTTAGTACCAAAAAGTGGTTTCATATTTTTCACATTAAGTTTTGTCCTCTTCTTCTTCTCTGGAGTCATTTGCAGACTTCCTGTCAGACACTGCTGATTGGTGGACAACAAAACTGCCCCTTCATCAGACTGTTTTTATTGTTTAAAAGGAATTTGTTTAAGTTTTTAACCTTTGCTGGCACTGAAGAGAATTACCAGTTTTATGCAACCGGTGAAAGAGCAAAGCCCTTTTAGAGCATTTTATTGATTTTGTTGACTATATATGACAAGAAATAATTAGATGACAAGAGTGGGGTGTTTTACACCTACAGTCATGAAAGAATCATAACCAAGTCTTAAAGATTGGGTGTAATTTACCATGTTTTATTTGGAAAGAACTAAATATCAGCCCTGGGATCTTATACCGACAGCAGAGCACGGCGGTGGAGGAGTGATGATATTGGTTTGTTTTGCTGTCACGGGACCAAGGCAACTTGTAGTTCTTGCTGAACACGAGCTCTTTTGTGCATCAAAGTATTCAGGTCAAATGCGAAGTCCTTTGTTTGATATCTAAGGCAGACAGTGCAACAGGAAGAAGAAAAAAACCCCCAGCTTTATCAGCTGATCTGCAGCCGAATGTCAGAAAAAGAAAAGTATAGCTGAGTTGCAATGGTGCAGTCGAAATGGAGACCCTAAATGTACATTATACATTTGCCATCACCGACAGGAGGGTTCAGTAGTTCTCACCTTGTTCTGTCTCACTCAGCGGGGACTACAGGAACCCTTTCACACTTCTTACAACCATTTAAGGCGGTTCTCTGTACACTGCAGGAACTGTAGCTAATTACCAGTTCTAAGTGCCTTTATAGTCGCTTTATTTTGCCTGCTTCTTCAGAGTTGGAGCTTTTTAGCACAGGGAAGAACCCATGAGTGATGTATGGGATTGGTCCGGCTGTAAGGTTGTGTTGATTGACTGAGCAACTAGATTGATGAGCAGGCATTCATACTGAGAACAATGCTTTGTGGTGCTAAAAAAAAAACAAGTTTTGTTCCCATTTGGCCATATGAAACCAACGCACAGAGAGATAAGCCAAACTGCTGCGAAGTCCAGATTTCACTGAGCTCTGTGATTGAGAATTTATTTTTTTAATAACGGAGGCAAAAATGAAACTACTCAAACAGGACTTCAAATGATCAGAGCTCACAATGAGCAGAGGGGGATCAGATACGAAGAGCAGCGTGTTAACCATCTCCTTTATCTGCTTTGATGTTCTTTCCTCTCCGACTCTGTGGTTTGAAGCACGTTTTCTTCTACTGTAGGTATTTTACCCTATAAGCACTCCTCCTTGTCACAAACACACCTTCCCAGCTCTGCTTCAGCAGACTCTTGTTGTTTTTGGTGAATGTCTCGTGTATATGTGAGGTAGCCGCGCTGATTGACATCCGATTGTTAGACGGTTACAGAGTGTCCTTATGGCAATGCAAACAACACACAGACATTGTTCTTAAGGAACCTTCCTGTTCTTATAACCCTCAGTCAACACCTACCTCCTCTTCTCCCCATTAGTCTAATATCATAGATTTATGGCTGTTATCTTTAATACTCTTATATTTCTCTGTTCTAAGAGATAAAAGACGGTGGACAAACAAAGTGAGGTGGAAGAATCGCTGTGGGATTGAAGAGGGTCTGCCATGATTGTTCTCTCTGATTGGACGCTCAGATTCATCTGGCAGTCGTGGTGAGCGTCAGAGCTGCTGCTTAGCCTCGACCCCTTCGTGATCCCTTGTTCATTACTTTCTCTTCCCCTGCCCATCGAGGCCTGACATTAAAAAGGCAGCAGGGACTTAGCTTTTTCAATATGGCCGAGTTGTGTTTGTTGACTTAGTCGTTTGTGACAAAGCGGGACGGACAATCTCTTCCTCTGCGTGGATTATTTTGTAATATTTCTCTTTCTGCTCGTAAGTGGAGGTTGTGGGAAATGTTTTGGTAAAGTGGTAAGTCATTTTGGAGAGAATTATCCATGTAAAAGAAGAACAAAATTATTGACCTTAGAAATAGCAGTCTGCCTGAATTTAACCTCTGATTCCAGATTTCCAGCTTGTCTCAGTTCTCTGGCAGCTAATGGACTTTGAAATTATTAAAGAAGAATTGTGCGTCTTACTGTTAATGTTTCTTTTCTTTGTCATTCCTCATATAAGTTGCTAACTTCAACTGTTTACTGCTGTACATGTTTCCTTTCAGACAATACTGAAACAAATCTACTCATGCAGAAGGCGAGGGTTACAAGAAAGCAGAGGCCAAACCAAAACGTAAAATTGTAGATCGGAGCAGATTTAACAAAGAGCTGAAAGTGGCTGTCTCATTTCAGTTGCACATTTGTGCAGAAACACTGTAAACTGATCAAATTTAACTGCAAACACTCACAAGCGATTGTGGCTGATACCTCCAGGGGTGTTTCCATGCAATTGCGGAGCCGCTTTCGTAATGGCACATTGACGGGCTGGCACATCTTTAAACTTACAAGAGTTTCACAAAAGTGCAGGTTTGTGAAGCCTGGTGGATGCGTTCATTTGTATTTATAAGCGTCTATCATAAAAATGTAGAAAATCAGCTGCTTAGTTTCTTTGTTCACTTCCATCCCCTTCAAATTAAAATGAAACTATTTCAGTTCTGAAAGTTATTTACTTTTGATCATTTTCCTGCCAAACACGCCTAGCTCAAAACAAAACAAAGCTTTTACTTCTTTTTTTTAACCCCGTGGAGAACCATCGCATCAAATCAAAGCAGCTCAGGTTTGCCACGTTTGAACAGAGTTGCTATTCATGCTATTTTGCCTCGTCTGACTCGTATTGAATCTCTGAGGTGAAACCAGGCACTAGTTTGTTTTTTTTTTTACTGTGTTGCCAGGTGACTGATTCTGCTGGCTCAATAGATAGCGGGGCAGTGGTGAGCTGAAGGCTGAATAATGCTTTTTGACATCGAAAACCGCGAAGCAGGGCAAGAGTCATTTTCCAAAACCTTAGAAAGGCCACACAAGCCCTGCGAGGACCTGCTTTATTGCCCCTGACACTCGGTGAAAAGCCGCTTTATCATTTAAGGAGCTACATTTCCCATGGCAACAAGATACAGAAATGAATCTCTTAAATGTGATATATTCTTTTGAAATCCAGAGGTGCGACCCTTTAGGCCTTCCAGTCGGACGGACAAAGGGCTGATTTTGTGCAAGGAACCAAAGCTCGGCTCATTTTGAAGCTAAACACTGGATTTGTACATTTGATGACTACTTTTTTTATTTGTGACACATTAGAAAGCTTAAAGTAAGTAAGTACATTTTCACACACACTGTAAAATCTTCTTTTGGACATTTTTGTTTTCCGAGTAATCTCATCTGCTTTTTATAGTACTGTCATGGTTGTCAACCAGCGTTGGGGGAAGTTCCCCTGTTGATCTCTGTCTCTTTTCCCTGAAGTCTTCGAACTGAAAAGCCCTCTTCTATTGTCATAAAGTGTGTGTGTGTGTGTGTGTGTGTGTGTGCATTACAAGCTGCTGCGACTCTCCTTTCTTTTGAGGCTGAAGCGGAGAGCAGCCGTTTTCATGACACAACAGAACGACTGTATTATCTGCAGAGTCTGGATTTGTAACTCCTACCACGCGTACCAGGTGAACCTACCTCGCCCCGAAGCGTGAAAACCTAGGCTTGTCTTTGTGATTTGTTTTTAAGCCGCTGTATTGTTTGTTTGTTTTTGTTGTGTTTTTTTTCCTTCCGGGCTTGTGAACCCCCACGCTGTCTTCCAATTATAGAGCTGTTGACAGTAAATTTATTTTTTTTTCTTTCCAAAAAAAAGCTGTCAACATGAGCACCGGTATTTTTTATTTTTTTTGCTGTGCTTCCTTGTTGATTTAGAAGAAGACCGGGATGCATTTATGCCCAAGGAAAGATATCTTACTGACACAAGGACAAGTTAAGAGAATTTTGTGCTCAGCAGCAAAGTACAAACTCACATCAGACCAGTCAGCATTTGTTTGCATGCACATGCTCTTTAATTATACACACTGACATAACCAAAAAAATCTATTTGTGTTAAAGGTTTTCATCTATCTGCATACTGTATTTATATTACAGGCTGAGTATCCTAAGATCCCAGCAAAGGGGATGGTAAGAGGAAGACCCCAAGTGACTCTTTTGGTAGGAAAACACTTTGAGAAGTTGACAATTCTAACATAAATAAAGTTAAGGATCAGCTTTTATGCGAATGATGCAACAGTGTTGTTCTCCAAACGATGGCAGCTCCTCGTTTGTGCCCACAGGGAAGTTTCCATACCTCTGTAAATGTTTCTGCGTTTATCAGCACGGCCGGCCTAAATATAGCCACAACAGCAAACAAAAAAACAAGGAGGGGGGGGTAGTGCCATCTGTTTGCACAATATTAATAAATTCTTAAAAAGCGCTCAAATGTGGTCCAGCTCCTAAAACGGCTGATTTATTGTAAACCAGGTTATGAAAGAATGTGACTTCTACAAACAGCCGCGTACAAAAGAAAACTAAAATTTAGTTTTTTCTTTCTGTAAACTTTCTGTAAAATCCACAAGGTGTCCATTGAGATGTTCAGCTCCCCGCCTCTGATCCGACTCACTCAAGACATCGTTTAGCTTTCCATTTAGAGATTGATGCAGATTTTTTTTTTGTTCAGGGAGACTTGACGGAATCGGGTATTTCAAATACTACTGTACTACTTTTTTTTTTTTTTTTTTTTTTTAACTTTTAGAAAGTCTCCAAGTTCTGTTTGGAAAATCAAAAAAGCAGCACGCGAGAAATTACACCAGCGTTTCCATCTGATTGAAGTTGGAGCAGGCGGAGACGTAGGGGCTCGCTGGCATGTGGAGCCGTCTTCGAAGACTCCGTTCATTAATTCATTTCTTATTGGGACAGAGATAACAGGATTAGTGCTCCAAGCATCCAGGAGTCAGCAGGGAAGGAGGGGCGGACCTTTTAACCCCTCTTCCCTCCTGCAGACAATGGCGGTGTGTGTGCGTGCGATCGTGTACGATGGTGACTTTGTGATTGTGTTGGTTTGTGTCCTTGCCAGATGGGACCAGTGCCTTTTTTTTTATTCAACTCTTATTTTTCTTCTGGTTTGTATCCAATGTTCTACTTTTTTTTTTCTCCCCCCTCTGTTTGCTGGTTTCCAACTGGGCCGTTGGCAAAACCCAAGTCTAAACGTTGTTTTAAACAAATACTTCTTTTCTGCTAATCTTTTCCATTGATTTGGCCGTATAAAAACTATTAATAGTTGCTTGTGGGTTTGTTTGATTAAATTATGGTTCACCAGTCCAGTAGCGGAAAACAGTTATTTAATTGGAGGAAAGCTTTTCAAGTCTAAACACTATGAAATCTTAGTATTTAACCAATACTTTATCTAATCTTAGCTTCCAGTTACAGCCGTCCAGTACTGTGTACTTTATCTTTTTAATAAGCTGTAATAACTTATTAACACATGATTAATGAAAAATGAGGTTTTAGAAGGCTGTTAAAGATATACATTTTGGCAAAAGTTTTCTGAGGTGGAATCAAGAAGACGCAGAGGTTAACGACGACTCCCGAGTTGCACTTTTTAGAAAGCAGCATTCCTTGAAGGAATCCATATCAGCCACCGCCTTCCACGTCCAAGTTTGAGGCAAATATCTTGTGCGATCTGTTAGTTAGTTCCATCTGCAGCTGTAAAGTTTTACAAATGAAATGCGCTGTTGGTTTCGCCTCTTAAAGCTGAAGTCGTATCACGTTAAGGACCGACGTGCCGCAGCTATGATTTATCGCCTGGCGCGTGTAAATAAACATCCTGTTGAACTGTCACGCGCTGTAATTAGAAGCACTTTTTTTTTTTTGCACGCTTGGCTACAATTGCATGCGTTTTAAAGATGTCGCCTTTCCAGTTTTCAGTGCAGTCTAAACCAAACCCGGCGTAAGATGGCTTCAAGTCTTTTGTATGGAGTTTATTTGCTGTCAACTGTTTATGATTTATGTAATCGTAGCTGGGATTATTAACTGAGGATCATAATTTGTCTGTCAGTCACGAGATAGACCACCAAAAGACAAATTTGGTTTAAATGAACCGTCACTTGTTAGAGCGGATAACTATTCGTGTTTTGTTGTCGGTTACTTGCGTAAGAGCTCAATATCCCCAGTTTTAGGTAAGCCAGGAAGGAGCAGGAAACTTTATGTAAAACTGCGTGGAGGTTGTTGATTTTCCGTACGAGTCGTGTCAATTATAAGGCACGCAACGTTGTTTAAAACATTTCCGTAGACGAGCAGGCGAGTAATAAGGAGCGCTGCTCGTGTAATCTCCTGGTTGGATTTGTTCATTCTTGCTGCTGCAGCACTCCTGCCCTTCCTCCTCACCCATCTTGCGTCCCCTCCCGGCCCTCCCAGTCTCTGTTCAGACAGACTCTTCTCAGCATTACTGTGGGGAAACCGGCAGCATGCGTCCCAAGAATGCAAGCGCGCACGACATTCCTACGCACACACACATTCTCACAACCACCCCGGTGCCCTGCCAGCTTCTGCGGGTCATTGTATTTGGCACGTGGCCACTATCTCCCTGCTGTAACACACACTCAACATGCGCTCGCCCCCTGCCTGACTCCTATTTTGGCAGACATCTCCTGCTGAGTAAGGAAAGCCCTCCCTCTTTCTCCCTCGCTCCTTTTTAACACCAGCCTTCACCCCTTTCCCTCTTTGTCCCGACACTACGCTAATTTATCTATTTATTTATTTTTTTTCCGTCTCTTCCTGCATTTTTTATCGACTCCTCAGCCCACAAAGAATGAGCAAACCCAAGGCACTCCCGTTTTCTCGACACCTGCTCATCATACTCTTCAAAAGGTGCTGTCAGCTGTAGTGCTGCGCCGCTAAGCCCCACCGCATGCTTTTGAATTGACACGTTGTAACTGGATGTGCCGATTTAAATCCAGCCATTAGTCACGTTTTTATTCTCCTGCTGGCGGTAATGTCTCAACAAATAAGAATGAGAGGTGGGGCATCTGTGTGTGTGTGTGGGGGGGGGGTTCGAGCAGCCGCCTTCAACCATAAGCTAAAGATGATGTTTCTCAAAGGCATGCAGTGTAGGGGCTGTTTCCCAATACCCTCACCCTCGCCGCGATTCAGATATTATTTATCAACTTTAGCTGCCCAACTTAAGTAAAGATAACCCAAATATGTAAAGTATAGCTGTGTTAGCATCAATAGTTTGACTTTTGTCCCAACTCATATGCAGAAAGCACGCTGAGAGTTGATTATGGGATATTGTAGCACAAAGACACCTGAGTCACAGGACAACTGTTAAGCTGTTTTTATTCAGTACAGTGACCATATGTTAGGCATATAGATAATACCAGTATTAAGGGCTTATGAAAACTTTGGCTAACAGTGTCTTGTTTTGTTTACCCCCCCTAACTGTAGCAGTATCCCAATAATGCTGGGCCGTTTTCTGAATGTGAGAACATTGATCTGATGTGAGGAATATTGTTAACAGTACCGCTGATTCTTTGAGAGTGTTTGGTCTGAATACGAAGAACGTGCGTTGTACTTCAGAAAAACATTCAAACCTTGAATCAACTTTTTATCCTCATTTGTGCAAACGCAAGTGTGTATCATTTAAGGCTTTATGATTCCTTTTTTAGCTGGAATGAAGTCGGCTCATACAGTGTTATATACTGAAAACGGCATATTCAGCGTACTGATTTATATACTTACAATAATTACTGAAGTAGGTTGCCTTTACTTACCCAGAAAAGGGTTTTAAAATCACTGACATGAAATGGAACCTGTTGCTTCTTTGTTATTATTGGTTTTACTAAGTTGCCCTATGACTATCTTTCTAATTCTTAGAACCACTATTCCTATGACGTGTAATGATGACAGTAACAGGCAGGCATTTCCCGGAGACGGTTTCTGTGCTTTTATGCCTGTATTTAGTACAGAATCAATAGCCGTTTACACACTTTCTGTTTTAAGCCCGAAATGTTGGGCCTTCCGTTCCATTTGTAGATTTGGAAGTCTAAAATGTTCATTGGTAGCTTTAGCTGCGTAGAGGTAGTCACAGAATAAAACCAAATGTGTGCGTGCTGTAGCTGGTAAAACGGTCAGCAAAGATTTTTGTGGTCCTTTAAAATAATCTCAATTTCAAATTATCTCGAGTTTGACTTTTGGACATTCACTCCTGATGATGCTGGTGCTGTTGTCGGTCCTGTATCTTTGCTCTGCTGTGGGAAGTTGTGGAAATATTGTCTTCCAAACCCAAATCTTTTCCTGTTCTTTCAATTCTTTGTGAAGGCAGAGATTGATATAGATGGGTGCATGTAATCCTGTGCAAGGCTTGAGAAGTTGCTCCTCCTCTGAATATTCTTTTGCTCATAATTAATGACCATGAAAGTGCTTTATGGTCTTCTTAAAGGTGGCTAAAAAACAAGGATGCTTCTTATGGTAAACGTTTCTACATTAGCTTACCTGTTTTTCCACAAAGAACCAGGTTTTACAAAGGTTTACCCATCAAAAATTACAATCAAAGGTGTTTCTGACTTAGCACCTTCCAAGCTTTTGTTAAAATGTTTAAATTGGCGTCCTGAGCCACACCAAAGTTAAAAGGCCTTTCCCTTCCATTGGGCCAGCTTCACCACATTCAAGCCCCCTCTGTGTTACTGATCCCTGCTCTCGTTCCGGAGCTAGAAGTGACTCCTGTTTTGTCGTCCAGCACTGTCTGTTTTTACGATGATCTGATGACCACAACCCATTTTGAATGTGGGACTCTTTTTAAAGCTTGTTTTCTTTATACCTGATAAGAGAGAGAGAGAGAGAGAGAGAGAGATGTGTGTGTATCTGTGTGTGTGTGTTTTTCATTGTCATGCCAAGGACAAGCGGGCTTGTCCCGTGCCAAGTGGTGCCAAGCCAGCTGGCTGTCGCTCAGGCTTTTGTTTTGTGCTGTGCTCTGTATTCAGCCTGCGACACACATTGTTGTGAAGAGTCTTTCAGTCACTCTCTGTCCCCTTTTGTGTGCGTCTGTATGCCTATGCGTGTGTGTGACAGTGACCTTGATGCTGCAAGAAAACCAGAAACAAAAGTGGACCGAGTGAACGAATTAGAACTAAATCCTGGTCAATGTAATTACCTCGTTAACAGTCGGTGGCTTTTGGCTTTAGACCCAACTTTGTTTTTCATCTGTTGTTACACCAGAGAAGTAAACAGGCGCTGCTGCCGCGGTCACGCCGTAGCTTCTTCTGTCTGCCATCGCCGTGTCCTCTGGTGGAATACGGAAAAGGAGCTGGAAAATGAAATTACCAGAGTTCTGTTTCTGTTGGAGTGGATGTTCAAGGATGTTCAGACCCGGGTGTTAAGACGCAGCCTCAGCCATCCCATAACAAGCCGTCTGCTCAAAGTGTGTGTGTTTACACCTCCTAGAGATTAAATGGTTATCGGTTTTTAGTTGACATGATAAAAATTCCATTTGATTATTTAACTATTTTAAAATGACATTACCATTAAAAACTGAACTTGACTTTGAAAAGTCAGAGTACGTCTGAGGAACAGTTCTAAGCTGTGGCTGTGTTTTAGACTTTGTAAAAAGTGCTGAAGGACGGCTTTTTTAAAGGCTGTCTGCACAACATGCAGAAAGAAAGTAGATGTGACAAAGGAAAACGTGTCAAATCTGTTAAGTCTTCTGAAAAAAAACTGCATTGCAGTGAATGCAAAGTAAATGACCTTTTAGCATGTTGTCTTTGGAGTTAAATGCTTTGTCCAACTCATTCCTAGCTTATCAAAGTACTTCATTCAGGTTATCAGCGTCATATCTTTTGAAAAACAATAGACGAATTTGAATAGCCGGTGCACTTTTTGCTCACAGTGCGAGCCGTTATCAGTCAACTCTTTTTCTTTCCAGTTGTTGTCTAGCTTCTGCCTCACTCATCTGTTGTGGAGTGTTGGTTTCATTGGAAGAACTGTTGTTGGCTTTTCAAAAAAACAAATAGCTTTTATGTAAATTTTGCAGCCAAAGAAGTGATTACAAACGAGTTACAACGCAGAAGACATAAAACAAAGAGAAATCATCATAAAATTACAATAAATTAAACAATGACGCATTTCTTTGATAAATGCACATACTGCTTGAACTCTTTGTGCAGTGTTTTTAGTTACTTGTCTTTTTTGTTTGTTTTTGCACACTTTAAACCCCCTTTTCAAATACTGCATAAGTATTATTGAAGACGTGGCCGACGTCACACGCCTGCCCTAAAGCTTGGTCATCTTGGCGTCTGACTCGTGGTGTGACCAGTGACATAAAGTTGGCAAAGTTGTTGCTTATTTCTCTGCTTCGGATGAGCAGTTATCCTCTTAAGCAGCAGGTGTCACTACTGGGAAAATACTGCAGCAGAACAGCAGTGGATCAAGAAGAAGAGTTGTGCACAGGAAGTACATTCTTCGTACAAGTTTCATCTTTTCTAAGCGTTTTTTTTGGAAGCTCGTCACTTCTGCAGTGAGTCTGCCTTCTTGGTTGTGTTCAGGAGCTTACAGAAACAGGTTCTGCCCGGCTGCTCTTCCTCTTACAAAAAACCGGGATGTGCTCGACAGGCTGAACCGACACAAAACCTACCCAGCATAACCGGCAACGGCAGTGTCGAGTTTTAGCGCAGCGTGCCATTTGTGAGGCCAAGAACAACACACATCAATCAGGCTTTAAGCTGAACAACACACAGGACATTGGCAAATCTGTTGGTGTTTCTCGAGGCTGTCTGAGTAGCAAGGCCTCCTGATTTTTAGAACCTCATCAAACCCAACATATTTTGATACCATCAGATGGATCTTTTAAAGACAAATCTTTAAAAGTCTACTGGTTACCAATTTATTGTCAAAAAACGATCATCAGAATCGATCTAAATTTATCCAATTCTTAAATAGGCAGTTCTTCCTGGAACTTCCTGTTCTCACACAGGGCTGAAGGTGAGGAATCGCTCCGATTGGCTGTAAAGTTTCAGATTATTCCTTCGTGGATAACACACGAGCAAAGCAGTCGAAAGTGCCAGCTCCCGCTTCCAGATTTTTAAATCTAGGTTATAAAATGTTTTATCTCATCTGAGCTGAGGAATGAATGAATGAATTAGCTCGATCACTGACCGACCCAGTTAGCCATAGCGCTACCGTGCGTTGTTTATTTAACGGATTAGGAACATATAGAGGGGACAGATGGCCTTGCTAGTCATAAACGTAGTGGTTGAAAACATTGTTATAATTTCTCCATATTGGGTTATGTTCACTGCAGTCCAACAAATAAATCAAGATGTAGAAGTTCTATTAAATTTACAACTTTTTTTCCCCTCAGACTTTATTTTAAAGGCCCTTGTGACCAACTTCCTCAAGAATTCCCACAGTCAGTTTTAAACATCTAAACGTTTTGCAGTTAATGTTCTTATACACACAAGAAACGTACTCTGCAAAAAGGAAACCGTCTCTTTATTAACCTTTTATTGTGATGGACGGTTTGATCTTTAAAATCTAGTTGACATATTGTAATATCTTTTCATTCAGCTGTAATTAAACGCTTTACCAGCTCTCTTTAACTCAATGAAGCCCCCCAAAAAAATTTCCAGTTTGACAGACTTGAACTGCCCCGGTAAAAAGAGTGTCTCAAAAGGAGTTGATTGGCCGCTTCTCCCCATGTGGCGATTCATAAGGAGGATGTGTTTGAAGTGTCTTATTCATCAATATTCATGAGTTGAGTAAAACCCCACAACCCCTGTCCACCCTCCCACCTCCTGCTGCCTCATGTGTCCAAAGCTGTTTTAAAATCTACATAATTTGAGTTTGAAGTGCCTTTCAGATGGCCTTCCCTGTAGAAACACTTTCTGGAAACAAGGGAGAGACACACTTATTAATCAGGCTATCATTGTGTCAGTGTGTGTGTGTGCGTGAGCGTGAGAGACGCAGACAGACAGAAGTAAAAGGAGACAGGTGACTGAATGGGGACGAGTCGGTGAGTTAAAGTTACACCGAGGTTCTGAGTTTACGAGTGAAATGGATACAAGTCGATAGAAAGGAGTCATGCTGCTTAAAAATTGTGGTTAAAAAAAAAAAAAAAAGAAGCTAAACCAGCTGGTATGGTGAGATGTTGGTCAACCGCATCAGCAAACTGCCACGTGGTTTTAGAAAACAAGATGTTTCTAAAAAAACACACTGGGTAATTTCTGTTTTCACAGATGGTGTTTGAGTGCTCCCGTCAAACAGAGCAGCACCGAAGGAGATTTGGTTTGGTGAAGGTCATTTACTCTGTCTTAATGCCTTGTTGGGTCAACCTGACCAGAGTTCGGCATCATTTTCAGGCTGGCATCCTTAACTCCACCCTTAAGGTAAAATACCTTCAGACATCGAGTCTGAAACATGTCAGGATTGGCTTTTTTAAATTCTTTTTCCCCAAGCCAAATGGATACTGTCTTATTGATTCCAGTTTATGTCTGAGGCATTACTGACATACCAAATTATATTCAAATCTATTCGTGAAAAGAAGGTTGTTTTTTTTTTCCTGCAGCCTTTATTGGACTACTTTAATTCTATCAGGACATCGATAAATCAAAACTGTCTTCATCTCAATGTAAACAAGACTAAGAGTTAGAATTTTTAAGATGATTCAGATGTGCCGAGCTTCATCACTGGTTTGTGTGTTCTCTTCAATGTCTTAAGGCTCTGTTCTAAATACCTTAGCAAAACTGACATTTTTGTTGCGTTTGTACCTCTTATCTATATGCAAAGTTCAGGATTTGACAAACAGAGCTTTTCAGGAACCATGATGCAGCAGTGCATTTCCCACGTGCCTGTGGTTACTTTGTGCATTAGAAACCACAACAGTAGAACCATATTTACTGTTTTGTTCTGCTTCTGTTCTGCTTTTTCATCACTCTGTTGCCAGTGAACGTTGATTGTCGTCTGAAAAGAAAAGATATGCTTTGGAATAATCTTTAGTCGTGCTCAAACTGTTCCCTCTTTTGCTTTTTATTTTGTTGTTGATGTCAGCATTATTGCCACCTAGTGGCTTGGATGTTTAAGCTTTTTTGTTTGGAATGACTTTGTTGTTGACATAAATGGAGAAAAAAATTATTATTTAAAAAAAAAAGTTGTGTTCTTTGAAATGGCTATTAATTTTCAGTCTGACTATTTTTTCTGAAACTCACTGGTTTTGATTTATATTCTGAAAGCAGTATTGTTTCTACTGCCTTTGGTTTTGTCATATTTTAGATGTAGTTTTGTTTGTAAAGATCCTCGGGCTTAGCAGTGTCTTTGTTCATTAATTCATACATTCATTCATTCATTCATTCATTCATTCATTCATTCATTTGTTTATCCACCCGTGTATTTGTTTTTGGCTGACCAATTAGCATCAGGGATGCCAGTCTGGATGCTGGTCACCAACGGTTCGTCTGGAAACCTTTTAAACAGGAGATCTGAATAGACGCAATCACCCTCCATTCATCAAGGTATGCCGAGAACAAAACCAGACACACACAAGTCAAGGTCGTGTGTTTAATCATGTGCAATTAAACACAATTTTATCATCAGAGAGCATTTCATTTAATGAAGCATGTATGGAGAAGCACAGAGGCCCAATGACTCATCTAAAAATTACACCAGGAGCAGAATTCTGCAGTTTCTCAAGCTGGCGAGCTCGGAGCTTTTTGTTTTGTAGAAGGCATATTGTGGCGGGACACAGTTGGTGGGAGTATCTATGAACCCCATAAAAGCTTTATCTTGTTTTATATGATCTGTGCATTCTTGGATCACATGCTATAGAAGTGTGCAGGTGAATGTGTGTGTGTGTATGAATCTGAAGTGCAGCGCGTACCCTTTTCTTAAGGGAAACATCATTTGGCAGCAGTAAAGGAGGGAGGAAAAAAGAAAACATAAAAGTGCCAAAAGTCAAACTTATCATGTTTTATGGTCAAAAAAGTCTTGAACTAAGAGCCTCAGGAAACATAATGTCATTTTTTTTTAACATTCACTTTTAGCAGAGCTCAGGTAAAATCATGCCAGGTCTTACTTGTCTTTCAGCGATTTTTTTCTTTTCTTTTTTTCTTAAAAGAAATCGCTGAGGCGTAAAAGAATGTAAGTCCAGGTTGCTGGTCCTTTAAAGGAGGGGTTTCACAATAGCAGTTTTCTGTGCCAGAGGCAACATACCAGTAAGTAGAGAATGACTGACGAATGCTGGTGCCTCATTCTCCTGACAACTGAATGCTTGTCTGGGGTCAGATTAGAGGCTTGAGGATTACAGTCGAGGCAGTTTTCATTGGAAGACAACAAACCTGGGGACTTTGCTCAGAGTTCTCAGGTTGTTTTATTACACACAAGTTGTTCCATTAAAGTAGAAATTAAAGACCAGGCATTTCTTGACGGAATGGACGTCACCCGCCGCCTTTCCTGGCAGCGTTTAATGCTCAGGGGATAACTCTCAGTTACTACCATAGCAAAATTTTAACTCAATATCTGTAAAGTGCTTATGTTCTGAGAGTTTCATGAGATGGTTTGCCAACGGTACAGACAAACGAACACACGCACAAACTAACATAGTCGCTTTGCCTTCACCCTCGACGGTGGCCTATGCAAATGTAGCGCACATGCTAGCACACACAAGTGGCCCAGAGTTGTTGTCTACTGCCCCTGATTGTTTATAGAGGTCACTGGAAGGCTTACATCACTGTTGGTCCCCGCGCCGTGAGAATCCACACCACTGTGACAGCCGTCGGTTTGTCAGCCACTATGTGCGTGAGACGCAGGGACAGTCCCAGCCGTCCTGCCCGAGCAGCTCGACGAAACACGACGGACGTCCTCGTACCGAAGCTACCAGCAGAGAGATACAGAAAGTGCATCTCCAGGAAAACAGTGTATTTCTCAGCGCGCTGATGAAGAGGGGGGGAAAAAAGAGCAATTGAATGACTGAATAGAGTCAGTGAGAGAATGGTGTGCCTGGCTTTGTGTGTCGTCCCCCCCCCAGTGCATGTCGTAAAGGTCTCTCTCCCTTCAGTCTCACCCCTGCTGTGTGTCTGTGTGTTGGAGGGTGAATAAATGTCTAGTGATTGGAAACCTTTTTCTTTTGTATACTCAAGTTTCTGCCAGAGAGAATTGTGCAGCATTGTTTACCAGCCCTCTCCTCCCTTATTCTGCCTCTTTGTGTGTGTGTGTGTGTGCATCCACTCATTGTGTGTGACAGTTGACATTATCAGTTGATTGCTCCCAAGGACCTGTCTTTGTGTGAGCTCACGCACACGCATGGCTGTGTGGGGTTATGTATATGACAGCTGACATTATGGGATTGCCACCATTGTCTGCGTGTGTGTGCATTTGTGTGTGCTTATTTTATATTCAAACACGGTGTGTGGTTTGACAACAAGATGATGTAAAGCCTGTAAGAGTTGCGCTGTGCGTCACGTTTTCATTCAGCGTGTTATTGAGTCCAGCAGACTCCCGTTGGCAGTTGTTGTGCTGCAGTTTTGGGGGTTTTAGTTTTGCACACTGCTGCTGAGGCCTGAGTGGTAGCTTTTGTCGCTTATTATTGCTTGGCCGTCATTACTGCTTTAAAGCAACAGTTTAGATCTTTTGAAGACGGATTCTGTGGAAAGGTTACAAACACTTAAAATCTTAGTTGTAGATAGCTCTGTGAACCATCTGTTTGGAGGGATAGTTTGTTTCTGTCTGGATTGACAAGGTGAAGGTTAGCTCAAGCGGTAGACTATAAGGCGCATCCTGGTTCACCTTCCAATTTTTGTAACTTCGCGCGGACCGCACACATCTTTTCTGCCCGGTGCTGGTGTGTGTCTGAGCACGGCCGTGCTGTGAACCTGTGTGATGCAGCCTGGCTGCAGCAACAGATGCTGCTATTTGAAACGTACGTAACTGGAGGATAAAGCTCACTTTGTTAAGCTCGGTCCGCGGCTTTAGATGGCAGATTTATTAGAGAGGACAGCCCCGTGTCCTGTGTAGTACTGTAGTGGCTTTGTGAACAGAACTTGCATCATTTATATTATTTTTTTAAGTTTGCACATTTGTTTATATCTTCAGTTTTATTGCTTTTTGATGAATTTTCAGCTATTTTCATTATTTTCTGTATGTCTTTTTATCTCACATCCATTTATTGCCCTGCTGCCAAAGGCAAACAGGCAGGAATTTTTTCTTGTGCCTGTGTGCAGGTGTTTGTCTGACTGTTAGCAAAATATCACATGAACCTCTAGTCAGATTTTAATGAAACTCCTATCGGTACCCAATTCAAGAAGGTCGCTAACTTCTTTTTTTTTTTAAAGTTTGACATTAATTATTGGTACCACTTCTGTCTGTCTATTAACAAAATCTCAACAACTATTAGATGGATTTTAACAAAACTCTCAGAAACTTGTCATTGGATGTACATCTAAACCGATTAGCTTTGGTAGTCACCACAGCTCAAAATGGCTACCAGAGCTGACTGACATTAGTCAGCACAAAAACAGCCATAACTTAGTCAGTTTTGCAGATACTGAGGTTACTGAGGCTTGTTAAAGTAGCTTGCCTTGACAGTGTACCCAGTCCCCTCTGTCGTCCCCCCTCTGTAGTTGTGTCCCCCCCCACCCCCCGGGCCTCCCACACAAGGCCTCCTGGCTGCTGCCTGCCTGCCTGCCAGCCGCCTCTCACCCATTGTGGGCTAACAATGGCAGGCGAGGCCCCAGCCTCAAGGCCTGCAGCCGAGGTCTTCGAGGGGGTGCGAGGATAGGAGGCGCTTTGAGGGAAGGGGTGTTCTTTTTTGTTATTTATTTATTTATTTATTTTATAGCGAAAGGACGGAGGGGAGGGAAGCCAAGAAAAACCAGGTCACGCCCAGATTAAAATTCAATGTATGTGACTGCCTACCTCAGCAAGCTGGCCTCGGTGCACGGAGTGTGTGCTGGGAGACGAGAAGTGGGCGCAGGGAGCTGGATTCAGGGGGTTTTCAGGTGGCCGCGAAGGCTCGTCAGAGAACACGTCCTTGTGCTGAGAGGAAAAACGTTTAGTGAAAAAAAAAAAAAAAACCCAAGGCGGTACAGTTGGGGTGCCCATCTTTCATCAATGCCCTGCTTCAGCTGTTTTTGTATTATTACTCTCAGCACACCTTCAGGGTGTGTGTGTTGGGAGGAGGAGGGAGGGGTTTTCTTAATGGGGCAGCAGTGGCGTCATAATGCATGCAAGACGAAGCTGATTTGGTGATGAACACTTCCTTTGTGTTAGCTTTGCATTCGAGGATGTGTAAAACACACACACACACACACACACACACACACATGCAGACACACACGATCCAATCCCCCTCTGTTTTGGGCCCCATCCCCATATGGTAGCTTGGCTTGATGAGAGCTTTATGAAGTCAACCAGAAACCCCCCCCCCCTCAACACACACACACCGCAAGTGTGTGCTTGTGCGATTGCTTTTCAGCTAATGGATAAATGAGAGTTTCACCCTTGCCCAGCCTGTGTGTACGTGTGTGTGTGTGTGTGTGTGTGAGCATCGGAGACAAGGGGCATGTGCGAGTCGCCAGCTTGTACATTGGCTTTGCAAGCTGTTTTCATTATATTTCATTATTCATGTTTCATGCATGATCGTGCAAGAGGAGCGGTGATCAGCTTTATTGAGGTGGAGGCTAAATAAGGATGGGAAGGGGAGGGGGGTTGCCGGAGTCAGACATACAGACCGTAAATGTTATGACCTTTGCATTAGACCAAACTTTTCCCAGAAGGAACGTTTTGCCGAGGCAGAACAAAAACACACACACACACACACACGGAAAAAAGTGTGTATTTTCAGATTTGTGGAGACCTCCAGCACGTTCAGGGATTTAACTGTATCTGAAATGTTTTTGTTTGTTTTTGTTTGTTTGTTTGTTTGTTCGGCAGGACTGGCTGTTACTGTGGCAAATGGGCAACCAGCTTAACCAGTAAAGGGTCAGCACCTGTTTCATTGCATCGAGCTTAGCGTGGGGGTCTTGAAAAGCAATTCTGTCGGTAAACGGTAACGGCGAAAATGAACAGGATTTATTGGCTGTGAATGGGTGGCGAGTCGAGGTGTTTCTGACCAGCTTCTGCCACTAAACACTGGTGACTCACTGCACTTAAGCCATTTTTAGTCCGAGGGAAATCAATAAGTTTTTTTAAATATTCATATTCTGCTCGTTTTCGCTCATTTCGTAAATACGGTTTGCCTCAGAAGCTCTTTGAGACGCTGTCATATTGACAAGCTGGGGTCATAATTCCCGTCTTCTAAAAGTTGCCTCTGTTCAGCGTTCAGATGGGGGGGATCTGGCAGCTTTCATTCCATGTCGCTTTTTAAGATGTACAGCACAAAAAAACAACAAACAAAACGGACAGATTAATGAAACTGGATTTGTGTTTCAAATGTTCAGCTTTGTGCTCAGTTGTGTTTGTCCCGAGCTACAAATGCTCGGCTCTGTTCCTCCCTCCTCTTTCTGTGTGTGTGTGTGTGTGTGTGTGTGTGTTTACACAAACGGCATCACAGCAAGCTTTTTCTGTCGTTCTCGTTTGTTGTCGCTACCTCGCTGTTCCTTGTGTTGCGCCCGCCAACCCAAAATGGAGCCATTTTGTCTCCTTCAGTTTCTGAAATGAAATGTAAGCCTCTTAAATGCATACTTATCTTGCCCTGCAGACTGTGCTTGAAGAATAAACACACACACACACACTAAAGAAGCATTGTGATGCCAGGTCTTGTTGTTCCTCAGGCCGCGGCTGTATGCATATGGCAGATGGTTGCGCCTTTGCTTTGCATGCCGCCATATTAAACAAAAACCATGGCTAAGGCCACGGCTGGTTTAGGAAAAAGGGCAAAGTGCGAGCGAGCGACAGAAAAAAGAAGGGACAAAAGAGCAACAAAGGGAGAGATGAGGACAACGGGCCTGGCATACGTAAACCAAAGGAGGAACTCCAAGTGTGAGCGGAGTCACATTAAGGTTCCGGGCGTAGCTCGCGGCCGCGCAAACCAACAGATGCGCATATATATATTGGAAGCAGACACACGAAGATGATCAGCGCCCAGCATCTAGTAGATATGTTGGATAAAAGTGACAGAAAAACTCATGTAAACAAGGACGCGCGTGCATATTTGAAGGTCAAACGACATTACTCCGAGGCTGAAAAGTTGCAGCTTGTTGCTATAGGTTAATAAAAGCAAGGTCTGAAGGAAGTTGGATACCTATATTTACATACTGGGTTTGTCAACTAAGATAAGTTTCCTGGCTGAAGTTTTGTTTCCTCAGTCATAGTTTTTGTGTGTGTGTGTGTGTGATGTTTTTACATCGCAAATCAACTTGCTGTTTAATGCTAATGAGAGACGGCCGACATGTCGCTCGTTGTCGGACAGCATAGGTGTTCCAGCTTTAACATCTTTTCTGTAATCAGGTTAGACCTTAGACTGCAGAAAATGTCACTCTTTATCACGTTTTGACGTCTAGATCTTTTGAATTGTATTATATATAGTGGAGACATATGAACGGTTAGTATCTTACCTGCTGTAGACAGCTCTTCGGACGGCCTCGGGTTGGAGAAGTAACATTTAATCCTGACCAGATTCGTGTAAAGGCTGTTTTACATCAACTGTCAGTGTTTTACTTGTGATCATATCAGGGCAGTAGCAGGAACAGCTAGCTGTAGCATTGAAGTTATTTGAGATTAAAGCGGCAGCAGTCCACTTTAGTCTTAGCCCCACTCAGACTAGCCGTTAGCTCATCAGTCCCGTCAGAATCTAACTGCGTTTCTCCAAACTGAGGTCGTTCAAAGGATTAACTACAACACATAACGTATTAAAAGTTTGTAACCTTGTCCAGAACCCCACTTCAAAAGATCTGAATTATCCCTTTAAATGTATATTTCAGTACCTTTTAACTCCGCGGGGTGTTTAGTAATTAGGTTGCTTATGTTTGTGCTGTGATACATGAAAGTGTACAAAAAAAAGTCGTATTATCTTATGACTCTGAGTTATTTCTTGAATTAGTTTTGCTTCTTTGGACTTCCTGTGTGTTGTGCGTACAACAACAACGACAGCAACAACAACAAAAAAAAAGAAGTCAAAACTAGAAGTCCAGGTTTCCAGTGAATGAAGGCTTTATCACACGGCGGCGAGTGACACGAGCCTTCCTCCGAGCGTTTGCAGCGTGGTAAATTGCTTCTGCTCGTCTCTTTGTAAGTGTGGCCAGACAAGGCCGCAGCACAAGGATGCCTCTACACTGAAAACACGGTAACGAACAGGCTGGAACATAAAAAAAATTAAAATAAAAATAGCCGGCCTTCTTATGTCTGATTTAGCTCTGACACACACACACGCGCTCTGGAGAGGGACAGCTTTCTGTGTAGAGCACACATGCAACCAAGGCTCGTATTCTCCCCCTCACAACGTGGTCGGCGTGCCTCTGAGTGCAGCGCTCGGCTCTCGGCTTTCTCAAGCCTCGGCTCTTCTTTTCTGCGTCAGACCTGAAAGTAGATTGCGTGGCATTTCTCTCTGCTCTAAGTAACCTTCGTTCCAGTGTCATATACGCTCCAAAGGGCATGAATGGAGGGAAGAGCAGCGTGTACGCTGAACTTTATTCTACCTCACTTTGAGCTTTGAGAAATGAAGTCCAGGTTTGAATTTCAGACGCGCCACGCCATCCGCAGATGCATACGTCTGCCGGGATACCTGTATCTGCGTATGAAGAACAGGTTTACAACAGTCACGTGTGTGCTTCCTCATTCTGATGATTTTGATTGCTCTTTGTCTCTCTTTATCTGTCGACGATAAACAGTTTTTACCGAACTCAAACACGCATTCCAAGTAATCCTCCTTTTTTCGCGGTGCCTCCTTCCCTCTCTTTGAATCACTCGAACGCAGAATTTGCTCAATTCCTCTGTTTACTTCTTTTTCACCCTTTGCTCAGTCAGGCTGGGGACTCGGGGCAGACACGTCAGCCGATTTTCACCTGCATCAGCTCCGTCTGATCAGCCAGCTTTCCCCCCGCTTCTTGTTGTTTTCGCAGCCATACGTCGGCTGAAAGGGACTTGATTAAACCGTTCTCTCTCTCTCTCTCTCTCTCTCGACTCTTTTCTCCTGCCACCTCGTTCTCCCCTTCTCCTCTCCATCTCACCCTCCCCCCCCCCCTTTTTTTTTTGCAAAGAATGGAGCAAATCAGGGAATCAATTCAATGTAATCATGACAAATGAGTCCCGGTGGTTAGCAAGGATTTCATTTTTTTTACTTTTTTTTTTTGTGCTTGTGTTTTAGGACGGGGCTTCTGGGAAATCACAATTGAATCAATCAGCTGTTATCGCATCAGCAAACACTGCAGGAAGGATAGATGGATGGATCAAGGATGGATGCATGGATAGGCAGAGAGGAGAAGACTTGGTGTACTTGTGTGTGTGTGTGTGTGTGCGTGCATTTGCATGTCTGCTGTGCAGAGATAGACGGCTGATTGAGTGCAGGGCCAAGTGGGGGCCTGTGTGTGTGTGTGAGCGGGTGGGGTGGGGGTTGGGGGGGTGCTGTGTTAACCTTGGAGCTGTCAGAACAGATGGGAGATGGGAAGGGCCACAGGCTGCGAGGGATGTGTTGGCTGCTGGAGGAGGATGAATCCTCGGCTGCTTTTGGAAACGAGGAAGTGAGATTAGCGAGGAGGGGGGGGGGGCGCAGAAAGCGACGGCATGGTTTGCGTTTTCTGCTGCGATGCAGCTCCTTGATAAAAGTGCAATCGGCGGCGTGTCGTCACAAACTGGACGAGGGAGTGAAATGTTCAGACCACAGGGGACAGTTGGTGCGAAGCAACCAAAAGTTTGTGGGTGGCAGAGGAGGATTTCTATTGTCGTTTTTTTTTCTTTCTTTCTGCTAGACTACATGTGCTCCTATAGTTGTTTTGTTGAATTCAAAATCCATCCATTCATTTTCTTTTCCTGCTTTTTCGTTCAGAGCCGGGGGAGCTGGTGAACAGCAAAGGTGTACAATAATGTTTTCGCTTGTGTATGTCTCTGTTCCCAAAATATCTCCTGAACCACTTATTTTTTTAATGTAATCACTGACTGTACGTCTATACTTGATTAACTTCTGGATTCAATCCAATGTAAGACTTTTTTCTATATATTTTTCCCACAAGTAGTTATTCGCCAACCCAAAACCGACTGTAACTCAGTCACTTTTACAGATATTGAGCTGGAATTTGACGTGATATCAGCTGAGAGTCTTTCACAACACATGCTCTGAGCAGGACATCTCGTGATGTAGCGTGTGCTTAAAACGGTCTTCAAAGTTTCACCAAAACGGCTGAAACTCCGGCATGAAAGGGGGCCAGGCAATATGCGTCCCTTCGAGGAATGCCAGGTCTTTTAATTAAAAACTGTGTCCTTACTCATCAAATTTATGAAGCTTTGCTTTCAAAGCACTCAAGAAGTGTGCTGATAATGTCACGGTATGAAGGAAACTTGATGATCTAGGGGTCGAGCTTTTAGTGACTTGTCCAGCAGCTGTGACGTTGTGTAGGGGCCGAGGCATAAGTGCTTTTAGCTAGAACACAGCAGCAACATTACAAAAAGTAAATGATTGGAGAGTCCTAATAAAGGTACTGTAAGGCCACTGTTCGTTTAGCCAAATTGTATCCTTCGGTCTTCACAGACACCAGAGCTCAGTCATTTACCGGCAGACTTTTGGATCGCTATCAGACTCTACCCTCCAGTCCGGCCATCAAAGCAAATGTGGCTTGTAGTGGATAGTGTCCATACTGAGACACGTAAAAGTTTAAAGCCTTCTTCAACAGAGAATGCAGCGATTCCCACCTGGGTGCCTAAATAAGGAGGTGGCTTTGGGCCGAGTGCGTGCTGAAAGTAGATGAATGGAATCAAAGACGCTCTTCCTCTAACGACTTTAAAGTCCAGTGGTGGTTGCGGTGACGGGGGGGGGGCGCCTCTCTGCTTGTAGGGAAAGAAACAAACCATGACCGAGTGCGAGCGTGCGCGCACACTTTGGCTCTCTGCCCGGCTCTTTCTCCCCAGCTGATGAGGGGTTAATGGCCAATGAGCACGGGGAGCCGTCAGCCCGCTGATTGGCTGGTGGGTGTCTGTGTGGGCGGGATTTGTCGCAAAGTGACAGATGGTGTAACCCTAACAGGGAGGGAGTAGGCTGTGTGTGTGGATGTGAATGTATGCGTTTACGTGTGTGTGTATAGGAAAGACAAAGGTTTTCTGTTTGTTTCTCACTCACATTGGACCCGAGGAAATAAAAAGAATTTCACGCTGAAAGCAAATCCAAGTGCAGAGGCTTGTTTGTCCGTTTTGAGAAGTGAGGTGTGGTTCATTGTGTTTCCTCTTCCCTAAAACACAGCAAAATATTAATAGTATTTGGGGTTTGAAAGCACGCTGCTCCGTTTCAGAATAGTTATCAACCACAGATACCACACACACACACACACACACACTGTTTGGCAGCGTATGCTGACAAAAGTGCGTGTGTGAGTGGGTGGGTTTTCAGGGCTGGTCTGCCTACCTCAGTTTAAAACAGGCAACACACATACAGGTACACACACACACACACACCAAAGGACCATGCCACCCCCCTCAAGGATTAAGCCAAATCGTTGTACTTGGCAACACGCCCAGTTTACACATCACACACTGATTCATCTTTGTTAGAAATTCATCTGTTTTGCCGAACCAAAGCCATACCGTGTGTGTGTGTGTGTGTGTGTGAGAGAGAGAGAGAGACTGAGAGACAGATTAGTGATATCTACTGTGAATATCACTGACTATAGCATGCACAGTTTCTTCTTTATGCTCGTGGTGGCATTAAGAACAAAAGCAGACAGGCTCTGAAAAGGTTGTTTTGTTTGTCACGTTTCTGCGCTCGAGTGTGTTTGTGCGTTCCTTGCAGACTGTCTGATGCAGCGTGTCTTTTTTTATTATTATCAAGTATTGATGTTTCCCCATCTGCCGAAGACACACTGTCGACTCAGCCTTGACACACACAAGCAGAAGAAGAAAGAACTCAGTGAATCCGATGAAAGGAGTTACACAAGGTTATGTCATAGGACCCTTTCTGTTTATATTGCATTGAATATCGTATATTGTTTTGAACCATTAGGTGAGATAGTGTGGTTGGTGTGTAGCCTGTTTTTTCTTCTTTTCTATAGCTTTTTATACAGTTAACCTATTAATAATCAGCTTACTTTCTACGTATTTTAATCTGTAATGTCGGCCAAGAGATATCCCTAGCAACCCAACTAAAGCTCACTGCTTAAAAACAATATATGGAGTTGCTTCACCCTCAAAGGCTGAAAGCAAAATGGCCCCTCTTTATGAAAGAGTCAGTTGGATTTTAAAGGATGTTGATTCACTGAGGCTTTTGAGTGTCATGTAGTTTGCCAGGAATGGCCATGTTAACTGAGGTGTGAATGCCAAAAACTGCTAACTTACCCAGATAATTAAACCCTGCAGTGATGGGTGGTTTTTTTGTTGTTGTTGTTTTTTGTTTTTTGTTTTTTTTTGTGGAAAACTGGCAAAGTCAGAGGGGAGGGGTGCCAGACAGCCAGACTGTGAACTGTGTGTGAGCCATTTTCGACTTGATTGAAAGTGAAAAGAGCAGCGGTGTCGCCATCACATTCATCCCAGTGTCCCGAGCAACAATGGGCTTTAACCTAACAGACACAGACACAAAGAGAAGGAGGGGTGATTGGTGTGAAGCTAAGAGAGTGCAGCACTCCCGCCTGTGGGAGAGACTGAATATCATCTGCCGTCAAAAGTGCAGAGATCTTCAGACGCGAGTTTTTGAGACGAGCGAAGAAACGGCCGATGACTGACAAGACAGCCAGGAGGGATGCTGGCTCTCGAATGTTCCCCAAATCCTCTAACAAAGTGCACTTCCTCTTTAGGTCTGCCTGGGTCTTCGGCTCCCTGCTCTGATGATTTTAGTGAGACAGTTTTATGTTATTTAGCAAAGATTTTGTAAGTGCATCTCTGAAAAAGTGGGAACAGAATAGGAAGCCGTTTCTGGCATTACAGTGTTATCACGCTGCAAGACACAGAGTGTTTGAGCAGGAGGACTCAGTGGGAGGGACAGATTTGAGCAGTTTGGAGGACTCCTTATGTCTATCACTGGCAGATGCATCACCCTCTCTCACTTCTTCTGCGATCTTTTCTATCAGAGCTTCTTACTCACCCTTCCTGTCATGGTCAGATGTCCTGTTTGGATTCAGTGGCCAGATTGTCTTGATCGTTTGCGTGCGGTTGGTAACCGGCGGTTTGTTGCAAGTTAGTGGGCATGTATGCCTCCCACGGAAGTTGTGTTAGTGGGCACATCAGGTGGTTTAGCCTAGGGCAGGCTTAGCCAAACCACAAAACACGTGAAACAAAAAAAAAACCACACAGAACTCTTTGTTTTGTTGTTATTTTTGAAGCAGGTACAAGAGTGAAACTCAATCCATGAACTCTGTCAGGACCTTGTTCGAAAGTTTATAGGGACACGTTTGAATGCTCTTGAACAACCAGGCCTTTCATAATTAGAGTTTAGATGTAAACAATAAAACTAAAAACTACTCCTTAGGTAAAGAAGGGCTCCACGCTCTTGGTAGGCAAACACACTGCGCTGGTGGATTACATTAGACCAGGGGTGGCCAATCCTGGTCCTGGAGGGCCACTATCCTGCAGGTTTCCTTGTTTCTCTGCTCCAACACACCTGATCCAATGGTTAAATTACCTCCTTTTTGTTCTGCAGAAGCCTATTAATCACCCATTGATTCAAATCAGGTGTGTTGGAGCAGAGAAACAAGTAAAACATGCAGGATAGTGGCCCTCCAGGACCAGGATTGGCCACCCCTGCATTAGACTGTACTGAGCTTATTTCTCCTCGAGCTTTCTGTGAACTCACTTTAGTGGTCGTCTTCGGAGCACTCATGCACTGGGGTCTTGAAATGAAATTAAAATAATGTGAAATAATGTGGATCTCTGATGATGATTTAAACACAACCAACGGTCTCCAAAGTGTCCTGATCACGGCCTACTTCCTGCACACAGTGCATGGATGCTTCCTCATGCTTAGCTCCCTGCGTTTCAGACATTTTTTTTTCTCCTGAAAGCCTCCCACTGTGAAGAATATGTGTGATCAGCAACTGTAAAAGTCCATGCCCCTTTTCTTACACAATCCCCTGAACATATTCTGTATTGATTTGTGAAAACAGCTGGATCATGACAGCCCATGTGCTCAGCAGCACGCATGCTGTCGCTCTATTCCTTTAGTGTTTTTTTTTTTTAATCATCGTCATGTATTAGTAGAAGTTGTTTGCCGTTGACTGACACCTGCTGATTGTGTTGTTATGTGCACTCAGAGTATTTGGTCTAGAACAGCAAGCTGTTGTTTTTAGCCTGGTCGTTGGATTAAAACATTCTTACTGAGCCAGTCCACAACAAAAGCCTGAACTATTATTCATGTCTGAGTAAGACATTCAGCCAGAGGGTTAGATGTGCAACGTCTAGACCTTACAATACATTCATCTTTGCTCAGACTTCCTTTATGTGTCTCTCTCCTGACTTTTAGCTGTACAAAGGGTTGTTGGGTTGCTACGTTTTAGCCAGATTCAGTAAAACCACATACTTGCATATACTTCCCACCTTTTGAATAAGTAAGCTTTGGAAATGAGATGTCATGACATACCAGAAACACTCCCTTCTCCTAAATTTTCTGTTTCTGTTCTCACCTTTCTTGTCGAATCATCCCTATTTCCTCACCCACCGTTTTTGTGCATAGTTTTTCAGCATAGTTTTTGTGCCACTTTCACCTCATTTTTTTTCCTCAATATGTCTTTCCAAGACATATTGAGCAATAGAACAGGATGATACTTTATTGATACCCTGGAAGAAATAAGTTACAGAATCAAGGCTGTAAAGCAGGAGTGTCCAATCTTATTCCTCGAGGGCCACTATCCTGCATGTTTTCCTTGTTTCTCTGCTCCAACACACCTGATTCAGTGATTAAATGACCTCTTCTTGTTCTGCGGAAGCCTGTTAATCACCCATTGATTCAAATCAGGTGTGTTGGAGCAGAGAAACAAGTAAAACATGCAGGATGGCGGACCTCGAGGACCAGGATTGGCCACCCCTGCTGTAAAGGGTCACATTAATGAGAAGCTGCCTTCAAATTCTTTATCATTTCAGTGTTCAACTTCAATCTTGGTGACCTCAACATTGTATTGAAAAGAGGAAGAAATAGTTATAGAACTAAGAAATACGTAGAAACATAGATATGGAATTGAAGGGGACCTGGGCCAGAGCCTTGCTGTACTCCACAGGAGTATTACTTCGTTATAAATGGGTTTAGCGTAAGCATCATGCAAATTAAACTCTGGTTTTAATAAATATCTTAGGTTAAATACTCTTTCCAAAGGTGTCTCTTAAATATAATTTGATTTTTCTGTTGTTAAAATTAGAGTTGTACCTAACCACAAGAAGCTGTTGTACAACTCATAACCAGCGTGCATGATATTAGGAGGAAATACCAAACGTGAAATTTCCAAACCACTCGGTCAAGCGGAACTAACTATCCCTGATTTACCATATGAAGTGGAGGAAATGGTTCCCCACAGGTGCTTTACAACAGAGCAGCAGAAGGAAACGGTAATTGGTCAGCATGGCGTCTTGGGGTGGCTCTAAAGATTAATAGTGCAAAACATAGTTAAAGTTTATTTATTTAGCCAACTGGCCTTACAATTTTGGGGGCAGAATGTGTGTGTGGGTGTGTGTGTAGCATTTAGGGGCAGGAAAAGATCTGACACGAGCAGCACCCTTTTCTAAAAGCAAAATGCTCCGAGGCACAAAGAAAGAAGTAGGGAGTAGCAGGGATTTAAACTTGTTTTGAAGGTTTACTTTTTGTTTATAACTATTACTACATATGTTGCCTTGTGATTCTCATCCTTTCAGCTGTCCACACGGTAAATGGCTCCATTTATATCTCACTGCTCCTTTTTTTCTCCCTCCTTTCCGTCTTTGCAGGGTTTCACCTGAGCGGCACAGTAACCGAACCGGCCACGCCGTCCGAACCCGAGGTAACCCACAAGGTGGCCATCAGCTTCGACCGCTGCAAGATCACGTCTGTCACGTGTGGCTGCGGGAACCGAGACATTTTCTACTGCGCGCACGTGGTGGCCCTCTCCCTTTATAGAATCCGCAAGCCCGAACAGGTAACAGCCTAAAGACACGTGGGTCAATCATTACCTTTAATCATTTAAAGTCAGAATTGTGTTCTGGTTGGAACTTCTTTTTAAAGCTGTCAACTGGGGTAACTTTCAGGTCAGAGTGAAATGCTTTTTTTGCGTGTGTCCGATGCAGGTGAAGCTACGGCTGCCCATATCGGAAACGTTGTTCCAGATGAACAGAGATCAGCTGCAGAAGCTGGTCCAGTATCTGATCACGGCCCACCACACCGAGGTGCTGCCCACGGCTCAGAAACTGGCTGATGAGATCCTCTCCTCCAACTCGGAGATCAACCAGGTTCATGGTGAGACCCCACCCCCCCAACCCCCTCCAACCTC
>NC_051449.1:16823097-16834445 GCF_001649575.2 Kryptolebias marmoratus | reverse complement strand
CCCCAACCCCCTCCAACCTCCTCCAACCTCCTCCAACCTCTTTATCCTGTTGGGTGTTAAGTAAAGGCAGTCTAAATAAGGAAACTCTAGTTTCTCGCCCGTCCTCCAAATCCATCTGCGGCTGATTTTTAATTCCAGAAATGTATGACAGTCAACAGGGAAGTACAGGACTTTTCTTAAAAAGTTCCAGCTCTGTGGGGGTACATTCTATCCTTCTGCAGAGATATCTTCACAGCGACAGGCCACACTTAAAAGCCCTCAGACTTGAAACATGCTGCATGCTAGCCCACAGGCTCCCAAACGTCTAAGCACCTGATTACTCCAGTGAAGCAGCAAGCCAAGCTTCAAATGGCCCGTTTGATTTTTTTTTTTTTTTTTTTAGTTTCATCTTCACAGCCAATACCTCCTCCCACTGGCAGGGATTGGTTGAATAAATCAAAGAAAAAAAGGAGGTGATTGATGAAATGGATGCAGGAGACGACATGCATGAAGAGGAAAGGGGACGCTGAGAGGAAGGGACCGGGGAAATGGCACTCAGAGAGACGGGCGAAAAGCAGATGGAGGGGAAAGGAAAGATGAAAGGGCCGGAGAAAGTACTGAGAAGGAAAAGAGGAGGAGATCCACAGCAGCGCCGCATCGGGGGAAACAAGAAACCAGACACATCCTTTCACCAAACTAAAGTCTTTGTCTCCATTTCATCCTCCTCGCGAAATGTTGACATTCTCCAGCGCTTGCGTCCAGGAAGCCCCGTGCTCCGCTTCCTGTCTGTGTTTGACTAAGGGGATCATGGGGGTTGAAGTTCAGTCGATCCAGGAGCGGAGCTGCCCTTTTTTGAAGGAGTCATGTTGCCCGTTCGCTGCAGCGCTCTCTCAGCCACTTGGAAACGCATCTCCGGGCTTTCCTCGGCTCGTTTCCTGTAAGATCAAAGCAGCTTCCCCCCACCGGAGAGTATCTACATTTCTCCGCAGCACTGCTGAGACACACACATACACACAGAGTCGGTGTGAAGACAAACTAAAGTTGGCCTAACTCAGTGGATGATTAACCCAACTCGAGCGGCGTTTCTTCTCGAAGGTTGCACTGTAAGTCTAATGTAAGACTTAAAGGTATCAAAGCAGTGCTGTTTCCGCAGCAAGCTTTTAAGTCACCAAAATGTGGTTTTAAGATAAGATTTCAGACTATGCATCAACACAAACGGGTCTTGTCTTGAATAAAAAGTCAATGATTAGCTCAAGAAGCAGAAATCATTTCTTCAGGAGGCAGCAGACTAAAAATAATCTGTAATTTGCTGTCAACAGGTTTTTGTCTTTGGGTGCAAATTGAGAACAGGATGTGTCCGTGTAAATATGCAAACCTTAATTGGTTAAAACCAGCTGTGACAAAAGGATGTTATGTCCTCGAGTTACAGCCAGGGAACATTTTATTTTGCTCTGTAGAATCCCCTGTGCTCATTATTTACCGTTTGTCCGTGTGTTTTTGGACGCTCTCAGGTGCTCCGGACCCGACTGCAGGAGCCAGCATCGATGACGACAACTGCTGGCATCTGGACGAGGATCAAGTCCGGGAGCAGGTCAAACAGTTTTTGTCCCAGGGAGGATACTACGGCTCTGGAAAGCAGCTCAACTCCATGTTCGCTAAGGTCCACATTGATACTTCTTCAATATTAGGAGATGCACTGTGTTGATTTGTCTGTCAAAATGATTATTTATGCTTGGAAGCTTGGAAAAACCGCTCTTTTATGAGGAAAATAGTTCAAAAAAAGGAAGTGTTTGTTTCAATTAATATGGCCTAAACTTGATGCAAGCAGGCAATAAATACTATATCATCGTCAAATGTGAAAATGCTAAACAAAACGTTAAAACACTCTTATCTGCCTTCTCTCGTGTGCTGTAAATATGGTGTTTATTAAACGCCTGGTGGCACATTTAAGTGTCTGTTAGATGCCGGAGTGTGCTTTCCATCCCTCCACTTCTCACTGCGCTTTTTTACTGATAAACAAGAATGTAAAACATTTCTTCACAGCTGATTTGAAACAAGCAAGCAGGTTTTCAAGCTCTTTTATTTTACCTGAACCAACCGTTCTTGCTTTGCTTTGATGTGGAGTGCTTTAAATGATATTTAGTGTGATAGTTAGCAAAAAAAAAACAATAAAAAAGAAATGTTGCTTCTGTATTCTTTGTCTGACAGATCAGACTCTAATGTCCGTATGGTGCCTAAAACGACTGATTGAACCTCACTGAGACGTTTTTACATTTTACCTGAACTTTGTCAACAGCTCTGGTTAGAAATAGTTTTGTGAATTGTATTAGACTGAAACAGTTCAATTTAAAACATCTCAAAAACAATGAATTAAAGAGTATACTATCCTAAGTATAAAGCTGGAAGGCTGATTAGGCTGCATGAAGAGTTTATTCCTAGAAAACAATTGAATCAGATTTTTATTTACCTGCTCACACATATTATAGTTGCACAATAGACACTTTTATCTCATTAAGAGGGAGTATTAAAGTTCTTAGCTATCATTTTTGGAAATGCACCTTTTTTTTTAACTCTCTTGCTAACAGTTCAGTCAGACCTGTAGGAATATAGGACCTCTAGTTTTCAAGGAACTCCAACGATTTTCAGATTGTGCTTGCTTTGTTTGCAGTCTGAAGTCTTGCAAAGTTGAGACAAAAGGTCATCTGACAAATGAAGAAACGTTTGCCGAGCAGTTTACTGGAAAGAAGGAAGTTCATTTCTGCAACGTTTGTACAAAAACCCTGATTTTGGGACTTTCACTAGATCTGTTTCTATTAGTAACAGTTTGCTGTTTTTTATGTTAAACATGGAAAATTCAAATAGTGTGACTTTCTCCTCTGTTAGGACAAAATCCTTTTTCTTTGCTTTTTTGTCAATTAGTCTGTTTGACAAGAATGTTTGCTGTCTATCTTCTTGTTTCAGGTCCTGAATGCATTCGTTTACAGATAATCCAACAGTTTTTTTTGTTTTTTTTCTGACAAATTCGCATCACACGAAGATCAGGCTTGTATGAATTTCTCGCAGTAACGAAGGCGTCTGCTCCTTTTCAGGTGCGCGAAATGCTTCGGATGCGAGATTCCAACGGCGCCCGGATGCTAACGCTAATAACGGAACAATTCATGGCGGACCCGCGACTGTCACTGTGGAGACAACAAGGCACGGGGATGACGGACAAGTGCCGGCAGCTCTGGGACGAGCTAGGTGGGAACACCTTTGAAGCCTCGAAAATTAAACGCAGGAGACTTTACTCGATTCCGTGTTTTTCCACATCGTTTAGTCAGCTCGCTAGTTGGTTCATCAATCACTGCAGGTGAGACAGCAGGGTCCGCGGACACGTCCACATTGTCAGCGTCTGAGACAAATACGTCGTCACCTGGCCGATCAAACGTTCCAGGTTTATTCACTGGGCTTCTGCCCCCCCTCCCCTCCCCACCCCGGCTTCTCCTCCAGCTCCCTGCATGCGGCGGATGATAAAGGCTGCCGATCAATACCGCTGCTCAACTTCTCTGCGATCAATCTCAGCATTTAGGAGGTCAATAGGAACACTTCCCGAGTGAGCGAGTGAGATCATGACACAGACAGAAATAACGGCCAGACAGCTGGATCATTTTTCTCCGTGAGGCCGACGTCTGACAGTTGACACAGTTGGAGGTTTACGTTGACGCCGATCACGTTAATAGTTGAGAGGCGCGAAAGATGACCTTTTCTTTGAACTCTTTCAACACATTTCACATGTAAAATTCAAAAGAGTCAAGCCTTTTTTTTAAGAATGTTGTGAAACTTTCAGCCTGAAAAAACATTCATGCAAAAAATGCAGTTTAGAGGTCAGGTTATAAGGCGCACTGTCATTTTTTTGAGAAACTCGAAGGCTTTTAAGTGCGCCTTATAGTCCAGAAAATACGGTAATAAATAATCTAAATGAAATGTTTTTGAGTAGTGTATTAATTGTTAAATCGATGACACAACGTCAGATTTTATTTTTACAAATGTCTTTCATGTATGACATCAGAAAACCCCAAATTTTCTTATTTTATGACCAGAAAATAAACCAGCTCCCAGGATTTTGTTCCTGCCATATGTTTGCTAAATGAATAATTCAAAGATTTTAATAGTTTCGTTTTGTACAGCATCCAATTTGAAAAGATTGGGCAAGAAGACTCCCACATTTTGAGCATTCACTTTCTGCAAACAAAAATTGTGTTGTTTTGTTTTTGGTGATTCATCATGACAGTAAAGACTGACTCTTATTAAAGGTCATTTTGTTTGTCTGTGTAATGTGCATTCTTTTATTGTGACGTACGTTTGTTGACGGGCTCCTGCTAATTTAGGACTTTCTGCGTCCTTTGCATCCCAACGTCTGACCGCCTCTTTGTCTCCAGGTGCATTATGGGTGTGCGTGGTGCTTAATCCCCACTGCAAGAGCGAGGAAAAGAGCAGCTGGCTGAAGCAGCTAAAGAAGTGGGGCGACATGGACGTGTGCCCGCTGGAGGACGGCAACTATGGGAGCGAGCTTCCGAACATCACCAACGCTCTGCCGCAGAGCAACCTCGCACAAGGTTCCCCACAAAAACCCCCCCACACCCACAGACGTGCTCAGGCTGGAAGAAAAAACACACTTAAAGGACATGCTGCGAAGTGTATTAACTGTGCTGTGTGTGTGCTGTGTCAGACTCTCTGTCCAGGCCGAGGCGGACGGTGTTCAGTCGGGCCGTGGAGGCCTGCGACCTCCACTGGCAGGACAGCCACCTGCAGAGGATCATCAGCAGCGACTTCTACATGTCTCCGTCCTACCAAAGAGAGGGGGAGAGCTTGCTGTTCAACCCACAAGGGCTGCCGCTGTGGCTTGGTACACATTCAGAAAAGATTTTTCTTTTTCTTTTTTATATATATATATATATATATATATATATATATATATATATATATATATATATATATATATATATATATAAAATTTGCGCCCTCAGTATACAAGTGCCCAGCTCGTTAGGCTTTATTTATCTTTGTTTATTTAGGCCAGAAGCATACTCTGAGAGTTGCACACACACTTTCTGTTCCTTAGGAGTGCAGAAAACCGTCTTTTCTACAAAGACTAACAGTGCTCATGTGACAGTTCCACACATAATCTTTACTTCTGCTGAAAGCTGAACCGATGCACACACACACTGTCTCACACACACACACACACACAGTAATTCTGCTGATATTGAAGCCAGTATCTGCAGTAAGCAGCTTCCAGCTAAGATCTGTCAGATTCTGCAACTTAAGCCAGCTATCACACACACACACACTGGCTTTCTGCTGAGACTGCACAGTGTGTGTAAGTGTGTTTGTTGGAGTCTAACCCTAAGCTTGTGTGAGCTGTGAGTCTGTGAGAGGGCAACTGAGAACTTTTATTTGTAAAAAATAAAACAAAAAGAACTGAGTATGAAAAATGATTTCTGTAAGCATTTGCTGTCCTGACCTCGCTTTTGTTTCCCTCGCCCGCTGCACAGACCACGTCCCGACAGCGTGCGCTCGCGTCGACGCCCTGCGCTCGCACGGTTACACCAGGGAAGCGCTGCGGTTGGCCGTCGCCATCATCAACACGCTCCGCCTCCAGCAGCAGAGACAGATGGACATCTACAAGCACCAAAAGAAAGGTACAAACCGGTGATGAGGCGGTTTACTTCCTGGACGAGTGCAGTGCCACGGTCACTTTAATAGTGTCCTCCCGTCCGTTTCTGCTGTCAGAGCTTCTCCAGAGAGGCGTCACCTCCACCACCAACCTGGAGGGCTGGGTGGGGCATCCCTTAGACCCGATCGGCTGCCTGTTCATCACACTCACAGAAACGTGCCGGGTGGATGACGACAGCACCATGGACACAGGAGGTATAGGAAACACATTTTAGCTACATTTCTTATTTTGTTTAACAATACTCTCTGAAGCAGTTAGCACAACTAATCTCTCATAAAAATACAACTTATTTCAAGGATTTAAAAAAAACTAACAAAACTGTGTCATGTTTTAATATTGGCCTCCACAATCTCATCGTAACTCATTCTTTTACTTCTGCAAGTAAGCTAACCTTTGCTGATCACATGTAAATTAAAAGTTAAGATCAGATTTAAGCACTTTGTCACTTAGCCACCTTGTACCCCGGTACAGCAGCCATTACAAAAATCCATCCCAATTTGCAGACATTCTTACAGATGAGATGGAATCAAACTGATCCTCTTGTGTGTCCAGCATTTAGTCTGCAGAACTGCAGATATCCCTGAGTCTGTGAAACCTTCACCTTAAACTTTATTTTTAACACGCACTGCAGACAAAGTGCAAATTATGGCCTGAGTTGGTCCCAAGTTGGGTTCAAGAATTTTTTTTTTTTTACTGAACGCATGACTCCTGGCACGCTTCACCAGAGTAATTCAGAGCAGAGGGGATCAGACTCAACTAACAGTGACTCGTCACACAACAGACGCCATGTTCTCACACGAGGATTGTCTGCTGTTGAGCTGCTATAAACTAGTAGAGCATGAATGGATCGCTTTGGAACAGCCTGCTCATTTACAACACACCCCTGTTTGTGTGTGTGTTTATGTATAGAATCCATCCACATTTGCATTTTTCACCCTACCCAGGGAGGTTTTTTTTATTTTTTTCCCCCCTCTCTTTGCGCCAGTGGCCATTACAACAGATCAGAATAGGCTGGGTTCGGTCATTGTCTCCAGGCTACAGGGAAGTATTGTCACCGTGAACAATGCTGACCACTGGCGCAGCCATCTGTGTCTGTGCGTACTCCGGGTAAAGTGACTCAGTGCTGGTCTCCGGCTGGTTTAGGAATCTGAGGAATGAGCTCTGATAAATCTGTGTAATTTCATATCGTCTTGGTCACCATGTCTTGTGAGGAACAGCTGGAAACATCTGCTGCCCGGTGGACAGACTTAGGCTAAGCGTCATCCAATCCGAATGCAGCTTTCTAGCCTTTTCAAATCGACCAATCAAACGCCTGTCAAAGAAAGAAAAACGGGAATAATGAAATGGGTTTAAGTCTGTAGAACCAGTGTCATTCACCCCGTCAGTCTTGACACATGCTCAGACACACACTGCTTCTCCGCACACGTATCTGTGGAATAAACAGGATTTAAGGGGGATCTTTTGCTCAGAGGGGATTTAAGCCCAGCGATGGGGCAGGGGAGTGAGAGCGAACAGCGAACAAATGGGCACCAATCAGCAGCTGAGGCTCTCGTGGCGTCTGTTCTCACTTGCAGTTAGAAAGCTTCAGTGTGGGCATGTGTTAGATTCTTGAAACCAATCTTTAAAATGAGTGTTATTTTACACACAGCTCTTACCAAACATTGGATTATTTGGCTGTTTTTTGTCAGCCATTGTTCATCTACTCCTATCAACATCATTCTTTATTAAAATCTTATATTTCAAGTTCATCTTTACCCCGATTTAATATATCCTAATCCCGTCAATTGCTCCGTGAGAAAATATACTACTATGCAAATAAAAGAGGTTTAAGTTCTTTCTGCTACTTAAAGGCGTAACCACTGGCTCAGTTCCTCCTCTCGTTTAGAGAATTTAGACTGAAAATGCTGTTAGGATTATGATTTAATCTCAGTTAAAAACAAAACAGGAAAACAGGAAAATGGAGGCTGCTAGGCTGGAGCTAAGGTCTTAGTTTTCTTCTTCTTCTTGTTATAAATGAACGAATGAATGAATCTCTGCCCTTTTCCCCTCGTAGACGGTGACCCCAGACCTCCAGTCTACCATCATGTGCCGGTGTGGGGGACTCCGGATGGGGGCGAGTCCTACCTGACTCTGGCCCTAGAGGTGGCTCTGATGGGTATGGGCCAGCAGAGGATAATGCCAGAGGGCCTGTACGCCCAGGATAAGGTAAAGCTTTTCTTGTTTTGCTGAACCAGTAAAGTACAAAGACCAAAAAAATGATGTTAGGATGCATGGCTTTCTGTTTAAAACAACAGGCGCTTTAGTGAAATATAATGCCTCTCTGCATATTAAAAAAAAAATGCTTCCTGTGAATTTGCCTGTTGAAGGCAATGTTGCCATGAGAGAAAATCACTATAATTTAACATCAGTTGGAAGTAAATGCCATGCAAAAAGAGAGAAAAGGTCATGGCATTTTTGTTTCTTGAAGAACAAGCAGAAAGTCACAGTACTTAAGTTCACTGTGAATTAGAATAAATCCGAGGAGCATTTCTTTGTGCAAATGGTAATCTGCTTTTGGGAGGCTTATAACGGCTGCGGCAGACCTTTCTTAATGTCACTGGAATTAGCAACAATATTAAGGTTTTTAAGCATGCATTGCATTTAAAACCAGTCACATGCGTGAAAGGACCTCGTTCGAGATTCTTGGCAGGAATAAAATCACTTTAAATACAAAAGATTTGCACAAACGCATGAGTGAGAAATATTAAAGTACCCTGCTGTTTTTTTTTTTCTTTAATATCTTTGAACTCAGAATCCTTCCTTAAAAGGTTTTGAAACTTTAAAGATTAACAATCTTTACCTGTAGGACATAATTGTTTGTGTATTTATGAAGAAAGTATACTAAAGTATGCAGCGATTCTTTTTTCTTATATATTCCTAAATTTAGTTCAGCTGTATTAAAAGTAAGTACGTTGTAGGGTCAAATGTTTGGCACAATCAAGTGTGCATTTCTTTGGCTTCTTCAGAACATTGTCTTCTGTTTTTTCCTATTATCTCTAAATAAATGTGTCTGCTCAGTCACAGTGAGTTCTGATTGTGTTTTCCGACGCGATCCAGGTGTGTCGCAACGAAGAACAGATCGTTTCCAAGCTGCAAGAACTGGAGCTGGACGATCTCCTGGTTCAGACGCTGCGGAAACAGGCCATACAGTTGCTGGAGGGTACGTCTGCCGCGTTTGCAGCACAGCTGTCCCCGAATGTAGTTATTGCGAACGAAAGTCCCGATTAACAGTGGCTCTGTCCTTGTCTTGGTCTCAGCCGGACCATTCAGTGGTCTCGGGGAAGTCATCCACAGAGAAAGTGTCCCCATGCACACCTTTGCCAAATACCTTTTTTCTGCTCTGCTGCCACATGATGCAGACCTGGCTTATAAAGTGGCTTTGCGTGCAATGAGGTAAGAGCTCCACTCACCAAAACTTACAAAAATGTCATTGTTTTTTTTTCCACTTAGTCCTTAATAGTCATAATTCTTGTTACATGTCAGTGCAAAAGGATCCTTGCACCTTAAAATGATACTTCAGATCTTTAGAAGTGGGGTTCTGTGGAAAGGTCCTGAACAACTAATATCCTATCTGTTAGAAATAACTCTTTGATCGACCTCAGTTTGGAGAATATTCTGACCCAACTGATGAACTAACAGCTAAAACTGAGCAGAGTCCAGACTTAAAACAACCATAGCCTTAAAAGCTTCAGTGGTTCATGCAAACTTTAATTTCTAAACCTTTACTTCACCATGAATTTTCCATTAGGTGTAAAATTCCTTGGGTATTTGCAAGTGCAAACAGCAGCAGCTATCTGTAGCACTTCTGATGCAGCCTGAGGCACCCGCAGCAGGAATTAGATCGTATTTCTGCACATAAAGGTCTATGAAACAGTGTTTCCATGAGCCACTGTAATGTTTAAGGTTAGAGTTGTTTCAGGGCTAGCTGGTATCTCGACAGTCTGGTCAGATGATGTTCAAAGAGCTATCTACAACAGGTAAGATACTTATAGCCATTTCTACACAACCACGCTCCAGATGATCTGAACTATCTCTTTACTCAATATGATACTGAGCTTTCTTTACAGTACATGAGGAATTTACTCCAGTTTATATCTGTTGTATTAAATATGCTTAAACAACAACACACACTGATTAATATGTCAGCTGGTGCCTGTAAACGTGCTACTTCTTGCTACAATAAATGCAGTCTAATACAAATACCCTAATATAAAAACCTTTAAAAAGATATCTTCTAACTATCCATGTTGTCTTAACCTTCATGACTGTACAGTTTACTGTAGAGCTGCACTAGTTTTACCTAACTGTATCTAATTCAGCAGCTACATGGATCCTGATGTGACAGTTGTTCGTGCCGAAGTGCTAAATGAAACGTGAAGTCGGCTCCAAACAGTCCTGAACAGATATTGTTCTGTCTCTGCCCCACCAGGCTGCCAGTGCTGGAGTCGTCAGCAGGTTCTGGGGACGTCGGGCACCCTCATCACGGCATCTCTATTGTTCCAAGCAGATACCCACGCTGGTTCACCCTCGGCCACTTGGAGTCGCAGCAGTGTGAGCTGGCCTCCACCATGCTCACTGCCGCTAAAGGTACCGCCGGGGGGGGTGCACCCTCGTAGAGAGAACGGTTGTTGTTATTGTGGTTGGAAAGAACTCTTTAAGTTTGCTCTTTTTTTGTTGCCCACAAAGGGGACATGTTGAGATTGCGGACGGTGCTGGAGGCCATCCAGAAGAACATCCACTCCTCTTCGCTGATCTTCAAACTGGCCCAGGACGCCTTTAAGATCGCCACGCCTGCAGACAGCCCTCCTGATATAACCCTGCTCAACGTGGCTCTGGAGTTAGGACTGCAGGTACACTGTGTGTGTGTGCCAGTGATTTTCACAATCTGTTTCACTACAGGGAAATAAAAAAACAACCTACAGCTTCTTCTTAACGTGTAGTTTTGGTCGGCATCCACAGCTGCGCTACAAATTAACACAGGAAACATCCCTCCCAGTTTGACCACTGTTGACAAGAAGAAACCACATGATTAAAGAGTTTGGGTTTCAGAGTAAACTCAGACAAACGCCACAGAATAACAGCTTGCTGTGGACTCACCTGCTGCTAGAGGATAGCTAAAGGATCAGCTGAATTCTTCTCATTAAAGCTGTTATTAAAATAAGTGTGATTTTTACAGCATATATAAAACAAACATGAATCAGCATTACGCTGCGTTTTCTATTAAAACTTTCAAGCATTTAAAAGGCAAATGTCCTGGTTTTTTTAATACCTTTTGTTGACTGTTTCCTTTGTGTGGTTTGCAGGTGATGAGGATGACTCTGTCCACTCTGAACTGGAGGAGGAGAGAGATGGTGCGCTGGCTGGTAACCTGCGCCACTGAAGTCGGTATGTGCCTCGGTCTCACACACTCCGGTGAAACCCAGCAGCTAAAACAGGATCCGTGCTCTAATTATGTCTCAATCAATCAAATCAAATTTTATTTGTATAGCACATTTCAGCAGCAAGGCATTTCAAGGTGCTTTACATAATTAAAAAACAAAATAAAAACAGCATGTGACAATGAATAAACAGTAAGAAAGAGACAAACATCAAAAACCCGCACTCTAACCCTAAT
>NC_051449.1:16820056-16822240 GCF_001649575.2 Kryptolebias marmoratus | reverse complement strand
AGAGCTGAGTATCATCTGCGTAGTTATGGTAGCTAATCTTATTTCCTGTTATAACCTGAGCCAGTGGGAGCATATATATATTGAAAAGAAGGGGTCCTAGGATTGAACCTTGGGGTACCCCACATGTGACCTTTGACCTCTCTGATGAGAAGTTTTCGATTGAAACAAAGAAATCCCTGTTCTTTTCATGGAGTGTTTGGATGCATCCGCGATGCATCCTGAATTCAGCTTTAAGGCTGGCTTTAAATTTGAACTGAATAAAAATGGGGGGGGGCATCTAGAATGTTGTTGGCTCAACATGCGGAGACACAAACACCGCTTTCTTTCCGCGAGGTATTAAATAATTTAATGACAGCTCAGGAAAGGACTCATTCTATCAGTTACTAAAGAGGCTACATTTATGCATGCGTAGCCTTGAAACAAAGCGCCTCGAGTGTGATGGAAGGATTTAATAAAAACAAAGTTACTTTCAAAGAAAAACAAATTGAAGTCGTGTTGAAGATTGTTGTGAATGTTTAGCAGCCTGCCAGCAGTAGTGGTAACAACTTGTGCGCAGTACGGAGAGTGTTTGCTAAATTGTTTGATAGAAATGCTTCGAATGATCTCTCCAGGTTCTGGTTTTTTTTCATAAGTGGGTGAAATTGGCACAAATCGGTGACCTTGTCAGGCAGGTTGAAGCTCGCAGCTTTTTGTCGAGAGTGACTCTTAAAGAAAGGAACGATCACGAACTGCCCGGCTGAATGTTTGAACATCCTGCTTATTTCTGCTCCTCCCCCCGTCCTTTTCTTTGTGATCTTTGAAAAGCAAATAATTGAACAAACGTTAAATCCCATCCGTGCGTGTCTCCAGGTCTGCGGGCGCTGGTGAGCATCCTGCAGAGCTGGTACACTCTCTTCACGCCGACCGAGGCCACCAGCATCGTGGCGGCCACTGTCATGTCCCATAACACCATCCTGCGCCTCAGCCTGGACTACCCGCAGCGCGAGGAGCTGGCCAGCTGCGCGAGGACCCTGGCCCTGCAGTGCGCCATGAAGGACCCGCAGAACTGCGCCCTGTCGGCCCTGACGCTCTGCGAGAAGGACCACATCGCCTTCGAGACGGCCTACCAGATCGTGATAGACGCCGCCTCGACGGGCATGACGTACTCGCAGCTGTTCACCATCGCGCGCTACATGGAGCACAGAGGATATCCCCTGCGCTCGTTCAAGTTGGCCTCCCTCGCCATGACACACCTTAACCTGGCGTACAACCAGGACACGCACCCCGCCATTAACGACGTGCTCTGGGCGTGCGCGCTCAGCCACTCCTTAGGGAAGAACGAGCTCGCCGCCATCATCCCCCTGGTGGTAAAGAGCGTGCACTGCGCCACGGTGCTGTCCGACATCTTGCGGCGGTGCACCATGACGGCGCCGGGCCTCGCCGGCATACCCGGCCGAAGGAACTCCGGGAAGCTCATGTCAACGGACAAGGCGCCGCTGCGTCAGCTCCTGGACGCCACGATCTCGGCGTACATCAACACCACGCACTCTAGGCTGACGCACATCAGCCCGCGGCACTACGGAGAGTTCATCGAGTTCCTGAGCAAAGCGCGGGAGACGTTCCTTTTGGCGCAGGACGGCCACATTCAGTTCGCCCAGTTTATAGACAACCTGAAACAGATCTACAAGGGCAAGAAAAAACTGATGATGTTGGTCAGGGAGCGCTTCGGCTGACCTTACCCCCCCCCGCCTCACAGAGACCCTTTGCTCGGGAAATAGTTCGACTTATTTGTTTCTATTTAAGGCTCTTTGGATTCTTTGTATTTTTACTTCTTACGTTGAGCCATTCGTTGACTAAGTCTTAAGGTTTTGTTCCGGTTTGTTTCTTGAATGTGAACCAAGAAGTGTTCGCAGTACATTGCTCTACTTCAACTGTTACTGCAAAAGATACGACCTAAAGAAGCAAGAAGAAACAAAAGGCATCTACCCCTCCAATTATTAAGTTTAGTTGGAAAGAAAACAAACAAAAAACAACAAATCAAAGGAATGTGATGACTAAAGCAAAAGGAATGTTTGCTCTTTAGGTGGCTTATGACAATATGAATACCAAATGATCCTCCTGGATGGCGTGTGTACTTTGAACCCGAGGCTTCTTTCTGCTGCGGTTAGGACGAATAAGTGGCGTAAGAAAAAGAAGGGGGGGGGG
>NC_051449.1:16770873-16819968 GCF_001649575.2 Kryptolebias marmoratus | reverse complement strand
GGGGGGGGGGGGGACTCGTGCAGTGTTACTGTCATACCTCGACTGTCACATGTCAGCTTTAACCTCTCTGGCAGAAACGGCCTCTCGTTTGATTCAGGGCTTTTATAAGAGCGAGGGCAGAACTACGCCGAAGAAGTCGTGAGCTGGAGAGTCGGTTCGGTCTCCGAGAAACATCCCAAGCGACAAAAACCACATCGCTTCACGGAGCGCACGTTTCCGAACGCCTGAGAGTGACGTTCTGGCCGCTCTAGCTAACAGTCGAGCCTTTGCGCGCGGCCACATATTCCTGTACAACAGTATATTTTTTATGTCCTCCTGTAAACCTTATCAATAACAGAGACTAAATCCGAAACGACAGCCCGGTGGCGTGGAGGAGTTAGGAGAAAACCACCGCACAGCTGCTCAGCTGTTTGTGACCAACCCTTTGAAATGTGTCTGTGGTCATGTTTCACTCGCTAGATCAAGATTTAGTCAGCTAGTAACATGATTCAAGTCTCTGCTTTGTGTTTTTTTTTATTTTTTATTTTATCACTAAGCAGCTTCGAGTTCATGCTCTTGTATTTTGTTAGGAAGCTTTGAAAAGGATTTCTTTTCAGAAACTGCTGGTTGTTCATTCTGCCCATCACTTCAATCCCTTTCCCATCACACGAGCCTCTGATCGAACGGAGCTGTGATTTCTGAGGATTTTGATGCAACTACAACCCTCTATTAGTCGAAGTAAATCGTCTCGCTAATCGCTCCAGTTACTACAACATAAGTAATGCTACGAACTGTAGCTCGCAAATAAAGTATTCAGTAAAATTACCTAGCCCAAAAAAATAAATAAACACCCGTTAAATCCTTTATACTCTGCATTTAGAGTAAAACGTGGCGTATACCACCCTTACAGCTGAACTAATCTGTATTTTTAAAACAATGTCTGCATTTAACGCCAAAAAAGTTGCTGAGCACAAACCTTGTAGTTCCATTAGCACGTCAGAATTAGCAGCTAGCTAGTTCAGCAGCTAGCCAAAGGTTTGAACCTTTTCCTGGGAAGATTTGATGATTTGGAGAACTACTATATAAACATTCTGTGTGGCCTGTAAAGCCTCTCTAATATAATGCTAATAATGCTCCGTTTCTTGCAAAAGAAGAAATTAGCATCTTTTTGCTAACCTCCTTTATGTCCGCTGAAGCACCTTTGTGATGTTATACGCCAGTGTTGTAGCTTATGCTGTAAACAAGTGGCCAAAAACAACATAATAAACTAAAAAAAAAATCCTAATTTAAAAAAGAAAAATATGGGTCAAAGTATGAGTTAGCATCTTTTTGCTAACGCTTTAAAGCTGGTTTTGTCCGTGTTGAGTTTTCAGCTTGTTCTGCTGCCCCCTACTGGGCACAAAAAACAAAATTGGTAATCAAATAATAATTACCCACATCTTCTTATCTAAATCAAAATTAGACGCTTTTGATTTCTAAATGCTCGTTTCTTGGTCTTGTGATGGAAAAGGGGGTGAAGTTTGCTGTGAATGCCACTGGTTCCTGTCATTCTTGACTGTGAAGAAGAGTGGCCTTGTCTTACTCGAGGAGTCAGAAATACATGGTCCACCGACAAGAAAAAAAAAACGAAACAAAGAACTTGTATTTTTTATAGCTTGGCGACTTCATTGTAAGTATTTGAGACCACATGCCTTGGCACAGGAAGTGAATTTGTCCGTAACGAAGGGACATCCGCGTTCCGTTTCTTTATCCGATGGCAAATAGTCATTTCAGTGGCAGTACAAGAGCTTGAATCGTTCATTGATTAGACTAAATGTACAAGCACTTCACACGAATACCTCTTCAGTACGTTCCTGCCTGCTCCAGCGTTTTATTTATTGATTGTTTTGAAAACGTTGCGTCGCTGAGGGCGAAACGGCAGACATACGCAAACGGAACGGGATTTTTGGAGAAGGACAAAAACAAAGAAAAGAAAAGGGAAAAACTAAAGAGCGGGGATCCGAGCAGACCACTTTTCTGTTCTGCTTCTACATTCCACGAGAGCTACCTTTTACTCACTACCTGGGTAGTTGGTGAAAACTCTGGTCCTTTTTTTAATTATTATTATTATTATTATTATTATTATTTGAAGAAAGGCAGAGAGACAAATAAGGGGGACGAAAAAGGAACAACAATGAGCAAAAGAGAGAAAAGAGGCTAAACTCAGTTCTCAGGGACATCAGTTAAAGAAACAAAACAAAAAAAATAGTAGCATTAAGCATTTAAAATATTGTAAATATGAAAGTGTCAATTCAAAAAATTGTAAAGTTATAATTATTTATGATAAGTATGTTACATGTTTGTTTTTTTCCTTTGTTTTGTTCTTGGCGGGGTGTACTTGAATATCGTTTTGGACGGGGGAAATTTGACTATTTTTCTTTTTTTTTTGTTTGTTTTTGTAAGAGCAAGGACTTCAAAGCATTTCTCAGGTGCTCCTGTGTACATTTCTTTTAAGTTTGATTTTTTTTTTTTTTTTTTGCTAATATTACTTGTGTTGTCATTTGCAAAAGGAAAACGACAAGAAAGAGTTTAAAAAAAGAAAAAAAGAATTTAACAGAAAACCTGTTTTCCAAAAGGAGAAGTTGAGAAGGGGGAGAAAAAAAAAACGAGGGAGGCATTCGTTTGTAAACAGATTTGTACTAAAAACCTGACTATGCAGAACCACTTTGATGGTCTCGTCCCATCTGAAAAAAAAACTGTCTTTTTTTTTTACAAAAAGAAAAAAAATACCAAGAAAACGTGAGGGGACCAGACCCGGTGGGGTGAACCACTAAATGAAACGAGGAGGAAGGGGGGGTGGAGGGTGGATGTCGGGACGATGCACAGTCGCGCCGCCTGCACCTGCTGCAGCTTCGAGAGGAGGCGGAACACGAGACGGTGGTGGGAAATGCCTTTCTGACCCGATCAATGTACAAAGTTGATTTTTTTTTTTAGCTTTACTCGTTCCTTTTTCTGTTCTTTTCAAATCAGGACCCAAGCCTTCAGTGTCTTCTCGGCAGCGTCAGAACTCACAAACGTCAGCGTGTGAACAAAAGAGACGGCCTGTTCACTCCTTTCCAACCTTAATTTATGACATAAAGATCCTCGTTTTCTCTTTTTTTTTTCCAGTCTGATATTTCCTACAGCCTCTGAGTTTCCTCACACGGGGGAACTGTCGTGGATTTCACGGTGTGTTTAGGTGCAGCACGCTGGGCTCAGTCCTCCGCGGCTGTCTCGTGTCCTCACACTCTACCTGTCCGTCACAAAGCTTCGCGAAGTCGACGTCGTTTGAAAAGAAAAGCAGGCCGTCGCTTTGCCCGGTCGCAGAAGCTGCAGCCAGCTGCCTTTTATTTTTATTTTCCCGCGAGGCGTTCACTTGACAGCATCGCACCCAGAAGCTCTTCCCTCTGTGTTGATTTAATCAGCCAACTCCTGAGGTTGTTTCCTTTTTCGTTTTTCAGATTTCTCCTCAACTTTTTTTTTGTTTGCTTCTTTGTTTTTATTTGTAGGAAATCGCTATTTGCTGGTAGAGCTGTAGTTCACCTACTGTTTCCCTGTTTGTTTTCGTTTCCAGTTCCTTCTTAACTTAAGGGAAAATTGAAAGTGTTTGTTGCCTCTTTGTGCTACTGATTTTGAAAAAAAAGGTATTTCCAGTATTTGTTGCCACAGAAGTATCTTAGCTTACCATCATCTTTTTTTTTTCTTTTGTTTGGAATTTGTTTTTCTTTTGTGCGACTTCTTGAGCTACTGTCTATAAAGCAAGAATTTATTACTATTTATGTAACGCTACTACCATTTTATATTGATTTGTGTTGAAATCTCAGTGCTTTTCTATAAATAAAGTGTGAAACACGTTACGGGAATGTCTCTGCTTGCTCCCAAACCAAACGCCGGTAATGCCGCCGTCATCTCTGACGCAAAGTTTGAAGGAAGGAATGGACCGTGGGCTGCGAAAGTATTCACCTCGTTGGTATTCTCTACGTTCTGCTGCCGTACAACCTTGAATTTAAATGGATTTTCTGTGTGATTATGTACTATACTCCAGATTAATGAAGTTGAATGAGAACAAAGCTGGTTTCAAATCATTCCAAAGGATCTTTAACTTAAAGTTTGTGTGTGTATATGTGTGTATATATATATTATATATATATGTGTGTGTATGTGTATATATACAGTTTTGCAGCAGTTAGAGCAGTGAGTCTCCACAGGTACATCTCCTTGAGCTCTGTAATTCAAACCACTGGAATTTTTGCCCGTTTTTCACATCCAACCTGCTGCGGCTCCTCTTTTCCTTCCACTCCCACTCCCTGCTGATGGGGGGAAAGCATCCCCACAGCATGATGCTGCCACCTCCATGCATCGTTGTGCGTGGTGTTCTCAGCATGATGAGAGGCGTTGCCCTCGACGACCAAAACATTCCATTTTCATCTCACCTGACCACAGCTCCTTGTCCCACAGGTTTGGGAGTTAATTGTTCACTGGACAGATACTCCCATCTCAGCAGATTTTTTGCCTCTTGGTCACGTCTCTGATCAGTGCCTTCCTTACCCGGTCTGTGAGTCCTGTTGAAGGCTCCTGTCTTCCCGTCTTGGAAGATTTGCTGTTTGACAGTTAGATTCAAAGGACTGCCTTTTTTTTTTAATCTTTTTGCAACCCACCCTCACAAGAAGTATCCAGTTGATTGCGATCTGCAGTTTCGCAGCTCCAAAATACTAGCTGCGTTTTGTCTGTGAGTGAAGGATTAGCCCTTTTGATAGAAGGGCTCTCCTCCGGTGCAGGCGTGGTCCAGTCCTTGCATTTTCACCCATCCAACCAATCTGAATTAGTGATAAATGAAGCATGTGGAGGCCGATACAGCTCCATCAATCTCTCACTCATTTGTCTCTAATCAGAAGATTTCTTCCTCTATCCCTCCTTCACCGCTTCATTCTCATTCATTACAGATTTCTGCAGAGCCACATAACCAGACAATCAGGCTGCCGGAGAGTGCAAGGAGTGCTCATGTCTGTGTGTGCGTGCGCATGCTCGTAAATCTAGATTGATTGGCTGATGATAAATGAGCAGATTTATATTAATTACCCAGACAGATAGATGGAGGAGTGATTGCTCTCCCCTCAATCTTTTTCTCCCCCAATCTGTCTCCACCTCCTTCACTCTCCGACTCATGCAGACAGAAACTCTAAAGACACACACACACACACACATGCACCTGCAAACATTTCTTTTTTTGGGGGGGTGCTTCTGGTCCCAAACTTTAAAACTTTGTGGCAGACGAGCTCTGAAAGCAGACTGCTGTTCGACACACTGAATCAGTAAAGTTTAATTACCTCAGAAACGCTTGTTTGCTTCCATTTTAGTCTTTTTAGTTCTGCCTGCAGGAATGTTTTAGGAAGAGTTATGCCCAGCGTGACAAGTATATACGCAATTTAATGGCTTAGAATGCTAGGATTTTTTTTTTTTTTAATGGCCTTTTGACATTTGTCGTTCCCCATTCAGTTCACATAGGTGGCATTTTCACTGAAGAAAAAAAATAACTTGCATCGTTACTAAGAACAATGTAAATTGTCCAGGGTGTACCCTGCCTCTCACCCACAGACTTCTGGGAAAGGCTCCAGCATCCCCAGTGACCCTGACCAGGACAAAGCAGGTACAGGAACTCACCCAGGACTGAGGACCTGGCTCCTGCAGCAAGTCTCCAACAGTTCATTGCTTTTCAGCCCTGCTTCCAGCGATCCCAAGCTCTTGGTGAAAAGAAAAGCTGTTGTTTTTCTTTCCAATCGGACAAAAAGCTTGGACAGAACCTTTCATACGAACGATGCACATGGCAAATTGCAATTAGGGTGCCCAGGACACTTTTGAGACAAACGCACCATAAAGGCTCGCAGGGGGCCTCTAAAAACTGATGAAAACAACTTGCGGACGGAAAAAGCGATGAGATTGACTCATTTTTACCTTCCTGCAAGATGCTGACAGCTCCCCGCGGGCGCCGCTTGTGTGGGCTGACGTCTGCAGTCCAGTCAGAACCTGAATACCGGCCAAATTACCTCCGAAAAGTCGATCTTATCAGGGATAGTTGTCCAGCATCCATTGGTGTTGTCATAGCTTTTGCGCGTAGCCATGACAACAGAAGGGATGCTACAGTTAGGCCGCCTTATTCGAAGGCGCCGTAGATGGTGACAACGCTGTTCCCGACTGGCAGTTTGGACCTCCTCCTCCCCCCCCAATCGTCCTAGGCTAACAGTACGCAGCGTTGCGGACGACTGCGATGCCATTAGTCGAGGCGGGAACCTATTTTTGGAGCACGCAGGTGACAGCTGCGGTTTACAGCAACACGGTGGACACGCAGGAAGAGGAAGGTATCATCAGCAAAGAAGGGTCGTCACAGCTGTCAGCGTCTGAATTAGTGTGAGGCGTCTCAGGGTCCTCAGACTGAAGCCGGAGTTTCACTGCCTGCCTCTGCCTCCCTCCACACAACCTCCAAGGTAATAATGCCTATCAGTCTCTGTCACAGTGGGCTGTGTGTGCTCTTTCATGCATGTGGTCATTGAAAGATATGGTGTGTGTGTGTGTGTTTGGAAGAGAGAGACAGAGGGGAGGGGGGGCGGTCCCTGATAAAGCGCTGATAGTGTCCATCCATGACAGATGATGTACAGCTTGCTGTCTCTCCAGGCAGATTGGATTTTCAGGCCTGCTGATTTGCTGAGAGATGAAGCCTGGACCTCCTTCAAAGACACCCACGCAAACACACATCCACCTGTTCGGTCTCTGCGCACAAAGTAAGCACATAAAAGCCCACACACACACACACACACAATGAGGCAAGCCGCGCACACGGACGCACAACACGGGCACAAAAGCACTAAAAAACACACACTTATACATTATTCTGCTGCCGAAGCCTTTAAAGGCAACCATGTGGAAATTGATCTCCATTTCTAAAGAGCTCAGATTCATTGTTACAACCTTCTCTCTGCATCTCCTCCTCTCTCTCTCACACACACACATGCACGCAGCCTGTCACTTTATTCCCAGATGGCCCACTGACACTCAGTCCCATCCTCTTCAGTCTTACCTGTCGCCAATCAGCGGTGATTTTTGTTCATTTGTCTTTCGCTATGAGACAACAACAAAAGCCTGTGTGTTTGGTGTGTGTTTATGTTACTACAGCATCACAAAGGACGGAGATGAATAAAAGCCGCTGATTTCTCTCTCTCTCGCTCTCTCTCCCCCTCCTTGTCGGCTGCTTTGAGCTTTGCGTGCTTTTGTAAATATTAATAACACTCACTTTTATGCGGCCTTCATAATTGGGAGGCTCAATTTCTCCATTTTCTTTTTTTTTTTTTTTTCTTTTCCTTTTCCTACACTGAAGCATATTCAGCAGGCGGACCAACAAAGGATCAACAGTGCTCCTGCATGGCCACGGTGTAATTCTTTTTCTTTTTCTTTTCTTTTATTTTTCATTCCATTCAGTCTCATGGCTCATGGTCACAATTGTGCCGCTATAAACACTCGCACTGGTCCAAGAGCTGAAAACAGCCCGGAACACGTGCACGCTGGCTTCATGTTTAGGCAACTTTTAGTCATGTCTATACTTAAATCATTTACTCCACATAAAGTCACAATATATTATACATAACAGATTAAAATATGATACAATACGGTATGATGTGATAGTGTTATATGATATAGATATGAGATATGATACAATATGATATAATATGACGTTACAACAAAAGATATGATGTAAGCTGAGTGAGATGATATGAAATGATACAGTACAAACTGGTATGATGATGAGATATGATGTAATTCAGTCTGATATGACACAATATATTGGATGATATGAGTTGTACATCATAAGTACAGGATGGGCCATTTATATGGCTACACCCTAATGAAATGGGAATGGTTGGTGATATTAACTTCCTGTTTGTGGCACATTAGTATATGGTAAGGGGGGAAACTTTACAAGATGGGTGGTGACCGTGGTTTCTCACCACTTACAAAATGTGTTCAAAGTGCTGCCCATTGTGTTGGCTTGTCAGTGCAATCCTCTTCTCCCTCTTCCACTTCCTGGAAAGTGGATTGGTCGTCGTGGGCCAGTTGAGCATTTTAAAAGTGGCGAGAAACTTGTAAATGACTCGTGAAAGACTAAAGTTACGTTAAAACCAAGCACACCATTGTTTTTCTTGTGAAATTCCCAATAAGTTTGATGTGTCACATGACCCTCTTCCCACTGAAAAAACAAAAGTTGGATCCATAATGGCCGACTTCGAAATGGCCACCACGGTCATCACCCATCTTGAAAAGTTTCCCCCCTCCTATTTACTAATGTGCCACAAACAGGAAGTTGATATTACCAACCATTCCCATTTTATTAAGGTGTATCCATATAAAAGCCCCACCCTGTACATACAGTCTGAGATATATGGTACATTATTGTATGATATATGATATGTTATATGATACAGTATATTTTACTATGAACCGATACTATACAACATGACAAGACAGGAACGATATAATGTTCATACTGAGATATATGATACGTTTCAGTACAGTACAAAACGTATGATATGTTTCGTCCCCTTGGGAAACTGCCCCCAGCACTGTCCCAGCAGATCTCTAAATAAATAAACCCTTAACGTAATCATACACACTGGGAACACGATCCACTAAGATACGTTGCAGAATTTTCATTTTTTTTAAAAGCCATACAAATTTGTACATAAACATCAAAGTGTTTCCTTATTAACAATCCAAATTTCAAAAGGTGCCGTATGTATGAGACGGCTGCCGAAGCCTAACCAGTTAATTTTTTTTCTCACGTTGTTCTCTGCAGAAAAATGATTAATTCCCTGTAAAAGAACTGATTCCATCCATTATGCAGTGCTCCTTCAGTTCTTCATTTATTGATGAGGAACAAACCAGAAGCCCCTGCAAAATAAGAGCCCCTAACTTCAACACTGACACTGATTCTAAGGAGGAGGACTGGGATCAGAAGGATTTATTTACTAATTCATCTCTTTGGGAGATTTACAGATCTTTGACTGATTCTTTTTAACCCTCGAGTCGAACAAAAAGGTCTTTGAATTTATCCGTAATTCCTTAACTTGTCTGAATTCGAACTCCTCTAAGTTGTTTTTAGGTAATGGGGTGAATAGATTAAAGCCGTAAAATCAGCCAATAAACTATTAAAATTATAACTTTGTAATTTAAGTTTGAGCTTCTCTAAACCAGTAAAAAAAGAAGTAAAGAGCCCTGTCAAAGGTCTTCCCAAGCCCGGTGACAACAATCCCAGCTGGACCTCAGTGACTCCAGAGGTCCCCCCACCCCAAAAAACCCATTAACCCCCCCAGTCTGATCACATCATGTTTGCGAGAATCCTCCCTGAAACAGAAAAACAGCGGCAGGAGCAACAAAAACAAACGGATTTACAAGAATCTGCTTATCTGACGCCCGGCAACAACAACATAAAAACCCATCATCATTTTGGATTAACTGGTCCCTTCCCTGAGCCTCTGCTCTGATTACAGCAGCGATGCACACGATTTCTGAGCAAAAACATGTAGATTTGGATTTAACACCCCCCTCCCCAAACACACACACACACACACACACACATACACACACACACACCATCCCATCTGCTAATTTGTCAGATCCACAATGAGACAAAATACCTGGAGAGCTGGCTGCATTTGGCACCTCGGACGAGTCAATGGCTCAAACTGGACGAGCTTCCTCAGACCTAAACACGCTTTTTCTGTTTCCTTAACTCAAATATACCCACCTGGGTCACTGATGTTGTCACAGACAGTCATTTAAATCGTGTTCAGCTACTTTAACAGACAAGAACATTCCTTCCTGCGCTGCCTTCTGTGTTTTAGACGAAGATCTTATGATGAGAAATGACAAGAGTCGTAACAATGCTACATCATGAGACATCACACTCAGAATATGTGTTGTGAAAGACTCTCTGCTACTACCACACCAGATTTTAGCTTAATACCCGTAAAACTGACTGAGTTACAGGCATTTTTGTGTTGGCTAATATTGATTAGCTATGGGGGCCATTTTGATTTAAACTGACTCCAAAAGTTAATCAGCTGTAGATGTACATCCAATGGTTAGTTTCTGAAAGTTTCATTACAATCTGTCCAGTGGTTCATGAGATATTTTGCTAACAGACATACAGGATTATCTCCAAATGTTAACATTAAGTTTTTTAACAAAGTTCTTGTCCAATTTGTATCACTTGGACTATATGTTGTAAATGACTCTCAGCTACAATCACGCCAAATTTTAGCACAATATTTGTAATACTGACTGAATTATTGCCATTTTTATGTTTTCTAAGGTCAATAGACTGTGGTGGCTATCTTAAATAGGATTGGCCCCAAAAATTAATCAATTGTAGTCGAACATCTAGTGATTATTTCCTGAAAGTTTCAATAAAATCCATGCAGTGGTTCATGAGATATTTTGCTAACAGACAAACAGGGTCAACTCCAAACAGTTAATGGCAAATTTTTCAGTGACAGTATTTGTTGGGGTTCAGTCAGTCAGATCATCTTTGAGACAGAGGAGGTCCCAGTGTGGAACGAGGAACAAAAACGCCTGCTTGAGCGGTTTGTTTCCGTACATCGTTCTTATAAAGTCATTCTCAAAAGGAGCCGAGGCGGGCTGACGGAAACCAGCCTCCCTCCCTCCACCTTGGGGCAGGACACCGTCTCACTTCTGTCCCACTTTCAGCCACAGGAACTCGTCGAGCGTCTCTGTCCCATTTTCCTAAGCAGGCCTCAGTCCCGAGTCGCACGCTGTACACAAGCGAAGCAAACAGGCAGCTGGGATCTTGTTGTTGTTGTTGTTTTCTAACATTCCCCGCTTCTTCCATCCAGCCAACATTTGTTGGGATCCTCTGTGGAACGCAGTGATTTGCATATCTTATCATTTTATTCACAGTGGAGCACAGTGAACACATCAAATGTTTAAACTAAGATGCATTTATTAGAAAAAACAACATTTAGATTTAATAGTTCTGAATTAGACGGGTCCATGTTTCCCTCTGAAGCATCCATCTTGTTTTAACAGCAGCCTGGAAACGTCTGAGGACCTGAGGAGAGTGGCTGCTGGAGGTTCTGGAGGGGGGGAACGTTGGTGAGGATGGATGGGAAGGCACTAATGTACCCCCATACCATCAGCGAGGCGCTGACAACAGGCCGGGTGGTCCTCTTAGCACAGAGGATGTAGCATCAGCTGTTTCCAAAATGTTTTTCCTTTTTTGCCGTTTCATATGAGCGTTGGTCCAGGCGTTCTTCTTTGCATGATAGAGCTTTAACCTGCATGTACGGATGGCACGACCAACTTTTTTTTTTTTTTAAAGTTTAAACATTTGATTTATTCGCAGCGTGAATAAAATATGGGTTTGTGAGATTTTCAAATCATCGCATTCTTTGTTTACATCTTTACACAACGTCCCAACTTTTCTTTCCTATTGGGGTTCTAAATGATTCATCATCTTCTACCACACACACACACACACTTTCAGTCGAGTCAATAAGCCGCTGTTTATTTAATCACCCAGTGATTTGTTGAAAATTAAAAAAGAAGAGGAAAAAAAAACAATCAGTTTTAAGCTAGATAAGAGAAAAACGGCTCAAAGGATGTGCGTTCCTTAAAAGGTTTTTTTTTTTTTTTTTGCATCAGGAAGGAAAAAAACCTGAAATAAAAGCAGCTTTTCCTGCTGGGATCCAGCGGGGTGTTTGTTCAGTTAGGATGTTAGGTGACAGAATGATCAACAACTGCTGTGCGCTGACATTTTTCACTAAAATTAGATTGTGACTCCGAGCTGCGTGCCGCTTTGCTGGAACGCTTTTTAGCAAATCACCAGCTTTATTTTTTTATTTTATTGAAATCCTCCTTTTTTTTTTTTTTTTTAATTATTTCTCCCAACAGCCTTTGAGAAGGAGACTACTTTGTCTGATGGCAAGCTGAGTTTCAGAGTCGAGATGTGTTCAAGGATCTGAAGGTTGGGGTCTTTGTGAGAGGAACAATCCAGACTGGGTTTAAGAAAATCAGATATTTTGTTTTTCTCCCCCAATAGATCCAAATATTTATCACTTTACATGTAGTGCTGAAATTATTTGATAGTCCAAACCCATACTCCTCTCCTGCTTGGATAAAAAAAAAAACACATTAAAGAAGAAAAATCTTGTCTGGGGGAAACCAACATGTTTATCTGAGATGAGAAACGATGAGATTTCCTGGTTTATATCAAGGCTTCTCCTTCTTTTTAAGGCTATTTGTTAAAGTATTTAAATTATGACCCTTGAAAAACAAAAGAAGAAAGAAATAAGGAAATTTAGTGTAAAAAAAAAAAAAAAAAACCTTTTTATTTTAGAAACTAAATGAAACATTCCTGTCTTCACAGCTGTTTGTTCATGTTTTTCGAGTGGCGGTGCACGGCCTCGACGAAGGCGCCCACGCTCTCCGGGTCCATGTCGGGGTAGAGGCCGTGGCCCAGGTTGGCGATGTAGCCCCTCGTGCCGAAGCCCTCCAGCATCCTCTTGGCGATGTCTGAAATGCGCTCCTGGGAGGGGAGAGGAGGGGTGAAGCGAAGCTTTAAATGGGATCGTGTCAGGTACTTGTGGGCAGTTAGTGACCAGGGCTCAGCTCTGCCAAAAAAATAAATTAAATTAAAAAACACACTGTGGGGTTTCACTTCAATTCAGTTTCAGACTGGGTTACAAGCTGGACATTTTTCAGTTCTAAAAAGGAAATAAAGTGCTACTGAAATGATAACTGAAGAATCCTTTAAAGCTACAGGGCTGTTTCAGATCCAGCTTTCCTTTGCTTAAACCATGGAGAACAACAACAAGAAGTTCATGTTTCTACTGGGTTTGTTTTGTTTCAGATCATCAAACCAATGTTAAAATCAGACGCCAACCTCGGTGAAACACAAAATCCAAAATGCAGCTTTTAAATGATGAGTGAACGTGAAGGAAGCTAACCAAACCAGCCTGGCCCTGTGTGAGAAAGTCATCAGCACCTGAACTTAATAACAGGCTGTGGCTACGGCTACGTTTGAGCCAGAGGTGTCCAGTCCTGCTCCTGGAGGGCCACCATCCTGCAGGTTTTAGGTGTTTTTCCCTGCTCTTCGAATTCTGCAGAAGTCTGTTAATCACTCAGTCAGTCACAGCAGAGAAACATCTAAACCGTGGCGGGTCGTGTCCCTCCAGGAGCAGGGCTGGATGTCCCTGATATAAGTGTCACATGGATGTGGAGGAGCGTAGCTGCTGTGCTTCAGATCCTCGGTCTGCTGCAGAACCCATGTGGTCTTGAGCTACAGGTCACGAACTGATGTTTGGACGTTCAGGTAGAGAGCAGAATTTGTGGCTTCATCAGTTACAGCCGGTTCACAGACTCAGTTTCCCAGAAGTCTTGGAAACATGTTTTTTTTTGGTTGATGAATGTGAGACGGCCCTTTGTGTTCTTTTTGCTCAGTAGTGGCTTTGGAACTCTGACATGGAGGCCATTTTTGCCTGTTGACTGATGACAGGTGAGGCCCGCGGGCCTTTAGTTGCTGTTCTGGGTTCTTTTGGGACCTCCTGGATGAAGGTTCCCCACCGTTTGTTTCATAACGACTCTGCTGAAGGGATTTCTGGATTTGGCCAGTCAAAATAAACTCAGCTTCATTTGATATTAACATTTGTTTGCTGATTTGAAACACGACAACTTGAAGCGGCTGCAGTGAAAAAATGTAAGGTTCATACCACGAGGAGGGTTACAGCAAAAAGAAGCAGAGGAGACAAAAGCATTCTTCTCCTATAAAGACCTTAATGACTGAAGCTAAAACACAACATGCATGCGCTCTGTGAATGTTTTAGCTTGATCATTTTGGCCTAATTTTGCTGATAAAATGCAAAATGTAGTTACCTTTGGAGCGTACAGAGCACAAGGGTCCATGTTTCCCTGCAGACTGACCTTCCCTCCTGTGAGCTCCCTAAACACACACACATCACAGGACACACTAGTTAATCCTTTAACCAGCAAGTTAAGTATTTGATGAGAAGAGCAGGAAACGCAGATGTTTGTTGACATAAATCCTGCTCTTAGTGACAAACCAGGAGAAGGCAGAGGTCAGCAATAGTTAACCTGCTGCCTGGGAGAGCTCAACAGACCCCCCCCACCCCCACAGAAGCTTTCTGCTCCCTCTTATCCTCCAAACTACAACAGGAAGAGGGACACAATGTTTAGCCACCAGCTAAAGATGGCAGCAAAACAAGTGGGACAAGCAGGAAAACGGGTATGTTACCGTGCTGATCGGGGGTCGATGGTCCAGTCCAGGCCCACCACCTCATAATGAGAGTCAGAAAGTTCCTCTAGAGCGTAGTGAGCATCTTTAGCAAACACAATCTGTAACACACACAAACAAAAACATCCACACATAAGAACATAAAGTCACCCATTTGTAGAGAAATGCTGCCACCTGCAGGTCATCAAACGCTAAAGCGTTTCCATTAATATTAACAATGAGAACCTAGAAAAATAAACGTGCTGATAAAAGAGGAAAGCAACTGGATTTGTTTCCAGGTGAGCAGCTGACGGGCTCTCTCCTCACCATGGGAACGTCCTGGTCCTTCTCCTTCAGTCTGTCTTTGACGCGCCGGGCGATGTCTCGCAGGTAAGGCAGGGAAAACTCTTTAAACTCCACAGGTCCCAGAATGCCGGCGTGGGAGTCGAACACCTGCAGAGCCTGCGGAGGGAGAAGAAGAGAACGAGCGTTCAACTGGACACGAAGGACGTTTCCCCCTGAATGATCTGCAGCGTTATCAGCGGCCGCCGTCTCGTTTCGTGATAAACGAGCTCAATCTCAGCCCTGAACAAACACCAGAACCCGTCCGATGGCTTCAGTGAGGAGGAGTTGGCTGCGCCAAGTGTCATTCCTGGTTTCTTTGTCACCGGTTTCCAGTTAAATGTTACTAAATAAGTTAAAGTGTGGCCTGGTCACACTGATTGGAAGGGGCTGAGTAAGGGCTTTATGGTGTGAGTCTTTAAAAAGGTTCTTTTCAGTGAAGTCATCATGAATGTTCAGTTAACTGATGTCCATAAAGTCGCTCTGACTCTGACCATCTCAAAGCTCAGCTGGGACACGTTCACACTACAGGTCTTAATGCACAAATCCGATTTTCCAGTGTGAACACTCTCCAGTTCCTGAAATGAGCCGCATGTGCAGAAGAAGCTCTGACATCACACACTGAGTTTACAGAAGTAAACATGGACGCTGTGAGTGTTACTGTGTGTGTGCTGATTCTGAAGCTGCTGTCCAATCCAGGCCAACTGTCCATCCAAATGGGAAAAGATAAAAGAAGAAGGAGAAGATCTGATATGTGTCGTATAGGGTCCCAAAAAAAAAAAAAAAAAAATCCAAATTGGTTCACATTTGCCTGCAGTGTGAACGCAGCCTCAGACAGACAGAACTGTACTCAGGTCAGGTGGCTCGATCGACACAGCAGGACCAGAGGAACTGGACGGTTTATAAAATAATGTCCTCTTTCAACTGGAGCTGTTTTAGGACAGCAGTGATCCACTTTGGTCTTGGAATCCGGTCAGAATTAAACGATTTCTCCGAACTGAGGTCGTTCAAAGAGCTACCTACAGCAGGTGAGATATTATTTGCTCATAACCTTTTTGCAAAAGCTTTGAAGCAACATCATACTTTGAACATGTCATTTTGTTTAAACATAAATAATCCAGCTTTGTGTTCTCCGGTTCTAGTCCATTTTTAGGAAACCAAAGCAAAAAGAAGTGCTGAAATAGGTGTATTTTTTTTTTTTCCTGCTGATACTCAAATAGTTGAGTTGTGAAGATTTCCCCCCAGAATTCAGGTCCAAAGGGTCTGACCTGAGCTCCGGCGGCGACCTGTCCCAGCAGGTAGTCGACGATCACGTCGGTCAGAATCCTCAGCAGCATGTGGCTGGACTCGGGGTGCCGGTACAGCCAACGCTTGGCTTTTGAGTGGGTGTTGGAGCCCCCGCCTTCTATCATATAGGACATTAGAGTCCACTGCAGAGGGGACACAGTGACAGGGGGAAGAAAAGTTCAATACATCAAACATCCCATTGAAAATCATTAAACCGTTTGTGTGTGTTGATCTCTGACCGGAGCGCCTGTGAATCCTATGAGGGGAACCGTTCCTTCGATCTTGTGTCTGGTCAGAGTGATGGCTCTGAAGACGTAATCCAGCTCCTTGTTCACGTCCACTTTGGTCCGCAGGCGCTGCAGGTCCTCCGGCTCCTTCAGGGGGTCCGTGAAAGTCGGACCTTTGCCCGGCAGCATCTGGACTTCCATCCCCAGGGCCTGAGGACCGGGAGGGAGAAAGGAAGATAACGTGAACTGCAAAAAAGGTTATTTCCCCATCTGATGTTGTGTGACACATTTATCTAACTGTTTATCAGAGAAAATATATCTATGATTATTTATTTTTTTAAATATTAAAGTATTATTATTAAATGATGATATTACACAAGAAATAATTAAGTAAATTACGTGTTTTGTTGCCATACAGATAGTTTTGATTTATTGATTTATAGTAGATATACAAACAGTTAAAGATTTCATGTATGAGCTATGTGAATTACTGTAAGAAACTCTACTGTTCTTTTCTTTAAAATGATGCTTTTAACCCAAACAGATATAAATAAACAGATAAACCAACACTAACAGCCTCAGTAACCATTCTACATCCATTTATAGCTCCTGTTTTTATCTTTTAAGAGTTATGGCAAAAAATACTAAACAACATTAGCATTTTAATGCTGATTATTTGTAAAGCAAGTATGCTGAAGGCTTAAGAAAATAACAAGAGAAATCGGTTCAGTTCTTACAGACTGAGCTTGCTCTCACCTGTGGGACGACGAGGATGTCGGAGAAGATGATGGCGGCATCGAAGGGAAAACGTCTCAGAGGCTGAAGGTCACGAAAAAAAGAGATTAAACCGTTTAAAGGAAATCTGAACTGAGGCAACAACAACAGCAGCATCAGCAACAGTTTAAGGCCTGTCAGGGCTGAATTTATTCATAAGCATGTAATAATTATTAAGGTGGCCCTGAAGTGTAAACCACATCCACAAATCACTAAACAACAACAAATTTAAAAACACAACAACATATTGATACACACAATAACATAACAAAAAAAAAACGGAACAAACAAACACTCAAAACCACGACGACATTAACCTACAGGAAGAGGTAGGTACCAGCAGGTAAACATGAGACATCGTTGATTGGACGACGGCGTCGTTTGGCCTTTAAACTGAAAGTTATTCTGCCTGTGGCGTGTTTTTTTAAAACATGAATGTTACCAATGACCCAAACGTAGCTGTAGCTGCCGCTTTCCAAGAACATTTTAAGTCAGGACACACATATGAGGTGACACTGGACATGATCAGGACTGATCACAAAAATGTCAGGTTTCTTCCAATCAGTGACGTGTCATGTTTCCCACTGCTACCTACCTCTTCCGGCAGGTTAATGTCATTGTGTTTTTTTTTTACTATGGTATTGTGTATCTCAATATGTTGTTGTCTTTTTAAATTTGTTGGTGTGCTTTGCACTTCAGGGCCACCCGTCAATTTGGAGCAAATCCTGCGTTTTGTCTTCCGCTCGTGGGTTTCACCTGCAGCGTGAGCTCACAGCAGGCCTCCGGCGACTGGCACGTCTCAAAGAAGTCCTTCCCCGCTCTGAACTCCCGAAACTCTGGAGAGACGATTCGTCAAGAGAACGACGGTCATTGAGAACAAAATTAAAATTGGAAAAAAAAAAAGTAATAGTAAAAGCAACAAAAAAGGCGATTGAAGGATGTTGGAGCTTCATATGTAACGTATTTTTGTTACGTTTATGCAGTCTGTGTCAGAAAAAAAATGAAAATTAAAGGGTTGACAATCAGAGGAGAAAACCTGGTAAGTATCTTCCAGCCTGCCTCATACACCAGACCGGAACATGTTCGATTTCTTCTCCACGAGCCGCTCGCAGGAATGTGTCATTCTTTAGCTGAGGGAAGCCTTTAGGGCTGGATGAAACAAACAAACAAAAAAAATACACTGTAGATTAGCAAGGCTTAAATGTAAGACACAGAAAACATCCTTTTGTTTAAAATCACATTTATTGCACTCACTGAACGCTCATCATGCTAATCTAAGCTTTTAGACAAACCCGGGCGAATTATCGTCACTAATTGAGTTCTTCTTCTGGACGTCCTGATCCCGACGTGCGAGAGTAGAAAAGCCACACATTTGTGGCGATGAGGCCCAGCTGGTTGCGTCTTCACTTTTTTAAAAGACAACACAAAAGCTCATCTGTCTTATCGACAACGCCGGCGCACCCCTCCCTTTTCCCTGCGAGCACGCAGAGCATCCCTCTGAGCTGGCCTCTGTGATTATGGAAGATAAAGCTCCTCGGCTTCCTTATCGGGTCTCAGCAGCAGGATAACAAAAAAACGGTTGAATCAGGGGGAGGAAAAGACCACTGATGCATCACAACTGTCCCAGTAAAATTAAACTTATATATATATATATATATGATGTACACACAGTATGATGTCAAGACTTCCAATAAAATCAGTCCAGGCTTCTGTATTACCAACAGATGAGTGCTTATTTTGGTTTTCACTAAGTAAGTTTAAGTGCATTTCATAAAAAGACAACAACTACAGGACATGTCTACTATACTGAGTATAAACAAATCACTTCTTGTGCACTCTGATGCCATGAAATGTCCCTCAAATTACAAAATGTCCTTCAAATATAGTTAAATACAGATGCAGAGTCAGGCCATCTTTAACAGATGATTAAACTGCTGGCTTTCAAAATAAAGGGTCTCAACAGGAAACTGCGTCATTTCTAATTCAGTGGTGAGAACCGCGATACTGCAGCTTGTTTGTGTGCAGAAGAGAGAAAAAAAAACAGTGTACACAAAAAACAAAGAGCTGAACTCAATAAATTTCCTATTATGAAACGCTTGCATGACAATGACAGGCTGGTTTCATCAAGTTTGGACCGAATGGACCCTAAAACTGGCCGTTCGGAGGTAAAAACAAAAAAGAGGCGACTTACAGGATGACGTCGTTCTTGCTCATGTCGGCGGGGGTGAAGAACACACAGGTTTTCTGAGAAAAACCTGGAACTAGCGACCTGCAGCTCTTAAAACTCGAGCAAGTCGCTCACAGGAAACACTGCCCAGACGGTGAAAGGGCGCGGCCATCTTTGAACGCCACGTGACCAGCCGGAAACCAGAGCGACGCTTCAAAATAAAAGGTACTCTTTTTTTGTTTGTTTGTTTGTTTCAGTAATAGGATAAAATCGCAAAACAAATAAGAAGGGGCTGACGTTCATTTCCTGGATCAATAACCACACGAATGTTACAATTTGCTTTACATTTTCTGTGGCTATATGTTGCTGAATATTTATTGTAATGTGTTTTTGTGCACACAGACGTGTTGTTTCTCTCCCGGGGTTCGAGGTTGTGTTTGGTAAAAACAGACACACCCACATAACATGAACACACTTTTATACAGTTAGTCTTTCTGTCTATCTGTTACCTCCCCATTACAACAATGTGATCTGCCTACTCTGATGCTAGATTCAATCTTAATTCAATAAAGTTAATTGAACAATTAGGATTCTCATCTTGAGATATCCTTTTTGTAGGGAGCCATCTCTATATGATATGCCTGAAATGCCACAACAGGACAAACAACAAAAACTGGGTCCTGCTGGCTCCAGTTCTGAACAAGAGAAGGCAGGGACACTTGGTCCTCAAGAAACACTATCCTGCATATTTTAGTTGTTTGTTCTGCTTGTTAGTCACTCACTCATTCAAATCAGGTGTGTCAAAGCAGGGAGACAACTACAACATGCAGGATAGTGTTCCTTGAGGACCAGGGTTGGGAATCACTGGTCTAAAGCTGAAGCTAAGGAGGTATGCATTAACTCTTTTTAGTTTTATCAGTTTTATTTGCAAAAATGCCAAAGTTTGTCCAGAAACTTGGAGCTCTTTCATTTTAGATTGAAAGTGACACAACCTGATTCTGTCTTGGAGAAAGTTTTATATACATATATACATATATATATATATATATATATATATATATATTCGTATAATGTAAATGTTTCACTTTAAGCACAATCAAATTTTTGTTCAGTCAGAAAATAGAACAAGCAGCTTACTTTATTTTGCATTCAATTATAGCTCTTAGTGAGTAATCTAAATCAATCAAACTTGGAAATGGTAAAAAATTAAAAAATTAACAATTGGAAACTCTGAAAACTGCAATCTGTGCATCTCGACTGAACATGTGCTATTTTGGGGGTAGATTTAAAACAAGGCTTATATATGTAGCTCCATTAAAAACACTTAATGTAAGGACGGTAACACAAGAACAAAATACCAATTTTACTCTTAGTTCATACAAATTTTACACGTTTTTATTCAAATACCAAAGCACTTTTTAATGAAAAAAAATTTCATTTGTTCCAAACGGTTTATTCAATAACAGGTTCCATTCTGCCAAAAATCTTCATCTTTCAATGGTTAATCAAGTCATTCCTAAGATATTACAGATTTTATTGTAAAAGGCAAACACGGTTACTGAAATGATAATATAAAGACAAATGCTTCTATATTTTTAACCCCCAAAACAAGCAAAACAAAGAGTCGTAAAGCACTTCAATATGAAGTGGAGCCAGAGGAGATCAAACCTCTGGTGGACAAAAAGAAGTAGCTCATTAGTTTAATTTTAAATGCTTCGAGAAAGTGGCAGCCTCAGTGTTAGAGCAGCTTATTAATTATTTCTGAAATGGGAAGCGGTTAACTGTAAACATATGCACATTTCTGTACAGCAAACATTAGTTTCTTTTCTTTAGAAATGCAAACAACAACTCATAAAGACAAAAAAGTTTGAGGTTTCAGCTTGGAATAAGGCTTAAATTTCATAAACATCTGCACCCCGAAGGAAACTCATTCATTTAAATAACACCAAGAAATCAAATAATGTATAACATATGGCTGGTGTTTGCTTAGACTCTACAACAGATATATTGAAATTTTAAATTCACTTTATCTAGCCAGTAAAGGTAAAAAGTCCTAATGTGAAAAGATTCAAATACAAAGGTATATGGTTACAGCGCTTTCTTCTCTTTTGTGTATGATTCTCGTTGGATTTTAGAAATTTTGAGAATGAGCTCAAACATGAGTTTTCAGGTGGTATTTTAGAAATCCATGATGGAGGACTTTCGAGCTTTGCAAACTGGATTTTATGAGCGTAAGATAAAAAAAGGGTCAGTGTACACATATACAGAGAAATCTACTCCTGTAGAGTAGCTTTAAACATGACATGGAGCCAGTGTGAAAATGTCTTCGTGGGTGAAATGTCTTTCTGGCTTGTCGTCACTATGGCTGCTGTTGGTACTGTGCCTCTGTGGCGGTGTAGAAGTCATCCAGGACGCTCTGCATGTAGTCAAAGGTGGGTCTGTCCTCGGGGTTGTGCTTCCAGCAGGACATCATGATATCGTACAGCTCTTGGGGACAGTTGTCAGGCTGGGGCATCCTGTAGCCGCGCTGAATCGAAGACATCACCTCTCCTTTGGTCATACCTTAAGAAAAATCGCAGAGACACACAGAGTGAATGAATTTAGGACAGCTTAAGGTGTAGAGGTGGAGTCAGAGGGTTAATGGAGCTGTAAAAATGGAAGTGAACGTGCACGCAGTGTAGGAAATAAATTTAACCGGCAGAGGGCAGTAAATATTAGCGTAATGCTTAACAGCATCATTAATACACCAGTTGGTTCAAGGAGCAAAAATACACTACAAAAAATAACAAATAATGATATTGTTTGTACTTGATGGGCTGTTCATTCAGTCAAAATCGCAGAGAAAGATATTGAAGAAAATACAAATCATATACTGTACTGCAATGATTCCAATATGAGATTAAATGGATGATGGATTTGGTTGTATGGGTTCACCGATGTTCCCATATGAGTGGGGTGTAGCACCCTGAATCACTACCAGAGAGGACCTGAAGTCCTAATCTATGGCTCCACACACCACGATACTGGTGTGTCTCCCCACAACATTGGCAGAAATCTCTCTCCTTGTTGCCACCATTTGCCGACACAATAGTCATCTGTTATGGTGCAGAAGCAAGATTTAATGCTGAACATCATACAGCATGACTTGTCATCAGTCCGTGCCTCGCAGCATCACTCCAAACACAGCCATCTCTGCTCTGGTGTTAATCACTGCCTACAAATGGAACGATGAACACTTAGCACAGCTGATGACAGTCGTCAAGACAGTTTTGGGTTGACATGGGGTACTGTAATGACACCCTGCACCCTGGTTCGGTAATGCTTGGCACACAATACAACAATCCTCTCTTGGTGTGTTCTACGTTGGCCTCATATGCCGAGCAACTTCACGATACAACCACGTAGCCTCACACAAACCCCTAATGAGACCCCTATCAAACTCCATCAAATGCTGCTACTGCTGTCTTATGAGTCTATGAGGCATCCATTGGGTCTGGTGACCTTCACTCACTGTTTTGACAGACTATTGGATGTTTCGACATCTGCCCAGTAACACAATCGGTGCACTCATGATGCCAGCACTTATGCCCTCTGGTGCCCATTCTAAATGGGCCAGCTCTTTGTAAACCCATCACTGGTCTGCATGTTTCACAAATTACATCTTAACTGAACCATTCCTTTTGGGTGTTTAACTTCTCTTTTTTTATTTTAGTTAATGAATTCATCAGTGCTTTCTAAACTCCAAGCAGAAGACTGTATTTTACCTGGGTAAGGAATTTTCCCATACGTGACAATCTCGTAAAGAAGGACTCCAAAGGACCACATGTCTGATTTAATGGTGAAGCTGCCGTAGTTGATGGCTTCTGGAGCTGTCCACTTAATGGGAAATTTGGCACCTGGAAAAAAGTACATAAAAAAGTCATGTTTACACTTAGCTTAATGCATATAACTAACCCATATGCCCACATAGTCCCACACACCTGAATCACCTGTCCTGTGTGTAATGGAAGTTTTCACTTTCTATTTAAATAACCAAATTTACTTTTGGATTTCTGTCACTGGAGTTTCAGTGTTTCCTGGTTCCAGATCAGTGATTGGGCACGTTTCATTTGACACTAAAATTGATATGTCTGCCTCTAAAACAAATCCAACCATTTATTTGTTCAGTTGGTCATAAAATTAACTCTAAATAGATTTGAGAACCCATTCCGACAAAGTAAAAAAAAAAGAGGTTTTGTTACGCATACATTTTGTTACAGAACAGATGCATTCAGATGGTGAATTCAGCCCATGTATGCTTTGCTAACCACTCAGAAAGGTCAGGTTTTTAAATACCTTTTGGCAAACCCCTGGGTCTTGTGTTTTACTTGCAGTGGGTTTCATCAAGCTGGTCTACCACAAAAGCCTGATAGCTGAAGTGCTGCTGAGACTTTCATTCGTCATGCAGTTTCTCCTGTCTGCAGACCTCAGAGGCTCTGCTGAGTGACCTTTGGGCTTTTAAAAGACTCTTTTGCCACCAAAAGCCTCAGTTTGGCTGGTTGGCAGTAAGATTCCCGGTGGTACCAAACATGTTTGATCCTTCTTTCTTGTTAACGCGGCCTCTTCACTTATTCACTCAGTGATTCATAAATCCTTTTTATATCCTTACTCCACTTCACTATGTCACAACAGTAGTCAACAAAGTGTTAACAAGGTGTTTTTGTTTGGTTTTGTTTGCTTTATTCTTAAACTGCAGCACAAAATGTGACATTTTATTAATGTAGATGCATTGGAGTTTTAAAACAAATGCACCTATGCTGATAAAATGTCACAATTTTATTAGCGTAATAAAACAACTAATGTTGAACAATTATTATCTCACTTGTTGTCGGCACTTTTCTAATGAACTCAGTTTGGAAAAATACCGTTTAGTCCTGACTTGACAACTGAGTTAATGGCTAGTCTGAGCAGAGCCAAGACCAAAGTGAATCGTGGTTCAGGCAAAAAATAGTTTAAAAACTGTAAAATTCAAATTACACTGTTATTTTGGCAGGACATTCTTGCATGCAGTGCTCCCAAATGACACCAAAAATGCTAAAGCTAGCTGCCCCTGCTACAGTTTGCACTTGCAAACACCATAAAATTTAATGAATATCATCATGTAATATGAAACTGACCAGATGTTTTAAAAAAACCCAACATTCTCATGAAATGTTATTGTTACTGTTTTTGTTATACTCTGCTTAGACCAGCCGTCAGCGTCTTAGTCCTTTCAGAATTGAATTCTGTTTCTGAAACTTGAGGTTTTCTGAAGAGCCATCTACACAAGGTTAGATGTGAATTGCCAATAACCTTACTACAAAACCCAACTTCAAAAGTCCTGAACGTGAACGTGAAGTGCAAATTGTGACTTTCAGAAGCATCTGTCATCGTGGTAATAATACCCATCAACTGAACCTAAAACCAAAAGTGTCTATCTTGTCACCCAACGTTGCTGTCTGTTTTTCTGTTTTCTGTTTTTTCAGTGCATCACACAGGCAGCCAGGAAAGTGGCTCATTATTGACAGGAACAAGTCTTACACAACACAAAAATGACCCCACACACCCGTTCTCAACATTTACCCTCTCTGGCGGAGTACTCGTCATCCTCTATGACTCTTGCCAAGCCAAAGTCAGCTATTTTGCACATCATACTCTCAGACACAAGGACATTTGCGGCCCTCAGGTCCCTGTGAATATAATTCTTCTTCTCTATGTACGCCATGCCCTCTGATATCTGAAATAGAACAAGAAGATAAGTGTGGATTGTTGATTATGAGTTTGTAACGTTAGCTGGAAAGCAAAAAAACATGAAACCGTTGGAAAATGTGATAAACAGTGATATAACATCTGTTTCTTGAACATGAGGAGAGTTAAAAGCAAAGTCCAATATCAGAAACATACAGAAGAAAAAAAAAAAAGTCACCTGAGCTGAGAAATCAATGAGCTTGGGCAGTTGCAGTTTGCATCCTGGGTCGCTTTTTAAGAAGTCTAGGAGGCTTCCTACAGAATAGACAACACAGGAAATGACATTTTGGCCAGTAGGTGTTAGATTTTGTGTGCGCCCGCGTGATGTGTTTTCACTTTCAGTAAGGAACCAAGATAAGAAGTCCAGTTGTTTTCCACTAAAGCACCTAGTTGTGGTTTTAGTCTTTATTTCTTAAAGGAATTGTTCAGATTTTGAAAGTGGAGCTCTGTAGAGTTGTTATCAGTTGTCAGTATCTCACCTGCGGTAGATAGCCTAAACTCTCTCAGTTTGGCGAATCATTAAGAGTTCTCATGAGGGAGTCAAACTAACAGCTGATTAAACTGGGGCCACATTCAAAGCACAATTTTGTCACCTTAAAACAACTCCAATCACAAAGATTTATTATCATTTCATGCAAACACTATTTTTAAAGCTCATTACAATCATTTTGCATTAAATGGACAAACTCTATCGGTTACTCACACTGAAGATCATACCTGCCTGTGGCCTTTTTTTTTATAGACGTGAGATGAAACACATTTAGCTTAAGACCACATTCATGGTTTCACATCTTTTCTCTTGTATGCTCAGCTGCAAATTTGGTCTGATGTAAATTTCATCATCTTCACTTCTTTGTTAGCGGATGAAGACGACCCGTGTCAAACCAGAAGACACTTGTTTTGAAAAGATTAGCTGCCATCCACATTTAGGTAGTACAACTCTCATGGACCACAAGGACACATTATTGCTATTAATTAGGCTGTAGTGAAAACCAGAGATGCCTAAGTGGAATGTTGTGATGCTGCTGATCCATAAACTGTGCGTAAAATGTGTGTGTGTGTGTGTGGGTAAGGTTTCAGAGGCTTGTGGACAAGGACATAGAGAAGCGTGTTTAAGGCCTAACAGGGCAGAACAACTATCTGATGGAAAAGTAAGGCTGCGTAACAAGAAATAAAATAGAGTTAGCTTGAACTGTCGTCACATCTTTAAGATTTAAATGGTTTGAAAAAGGGCTTTGAAAGTGGCCCCATTCAGCTTGACTCTTCAGTGAGAACTTCTTCCCGAGTCTCCAAACTAAGATTGTTTCAAACTGCTGTCTGCTGCAGGTGTGATACTGACTACTAAAACCAGCTCCACATAACCCCACTTTAAAAAAATCCAAACAGTCTCTATAAGGAATGTGTTCATCTTTAGAATATCTACTAGTATAGCCAACCACATTCTGCTACAATGACTTAAATTTTCTCCATGATGAAATCATCATCAGTGACAAAGAGTGTAGGTACCATTTGCCATGTATTCAGTGATGATGTAGATGGGTTGCGTCTTGGTGATGACAGCGTAGAGCCGAACCAGCTTGTCGTGGTGCAGCGTCTTCATCACATTGGCCTCCTCCAAGAAAGCTTCCACAGTCATGGTGCCGGGCTTCAGCGTCTTCACGGCTACCTTAGTGGTGTTGTTGTAGTAAGCTGAGTTCAAAAAAAAAGAGAAAAAAATGACACAGAGCGAAACATTACCAGTCAGTCACAGCAAGACCCATTTTATTTTTACATAGCTTTGTATTTTTTTACTCTGAAACTTTGCAAACTGTTTCCAGATTCTAATATTAGTACTCTACCTTACTTACAGTTCCATTTATTTATTTATTTTTTTACTATGGAACCTTGTTGTGAAAATGCAGTGTGTGAAATGCAAATAACAGGAAGTAGCTGCAGGATGGCTGTTGAGGGCTGGAACACCTGTGTATGACTCTGAAAAACTAAATATAGGCCTGTCTGCATCCAAAATAGCGTCTTCTTCTCTCCATGTGGGGGTGTGTCTCAGCACTGTGAAATATGATCATGAAACATCTACCATTGGAACCACATTAAAGTCTGCTTCCAGTATTTTGCTAGCAGTGTGTGTGTTTGTCTGGAGGCAGCTTTAGTCCCGAAACTCAATCTGAACTCACAGAATGCGGTCTTAAAACTTGTGTAATATTATTTGAGTTCGAAAACCTTGTTTTGGTGCCACACAAGGTAATATACAACAGTATGTAGGTTAGGTGGAGCACTGCTTGACTAGTATACAGTGTTAATGTGTAAATTTGGGCTAAAACTGGAGTTGTGTGGAGCTATGTTGAGTATCTGGTTACCAAACTCCATAAACCAATTAGATGTCAGTTTTTTATCAGTAAAAAGTAAAAAAAAAAAAAAAAAAAAAAACAGAGCAAGTGGACCGAAAGAAATGAAAATAAATAAATAAATAAATAAATAAAGAGATTAATATGACTAACAAATGAACCTCTCCTAGATTTTCCACATTTCCATGAAGGCCAGCCTGACTGACAAATTCCTCTTTCAATGTAATGTCCTGCTGACTGGAGGTCAGAGTTCATTTTGGATCAAATATATCTGAAATTATGCACTTATCTGGCCAAGAGACACCCAGCTGCAAGTAAACAACTGATTAACTTTGGAGGGAACTCAATTCAAGATGGCCACCAACCCAAAAATATCTATAACTCAGTCAGTTTTACAGATATTGAGGTAAAATTTGGTGTGGTAGTAGATGAGCGCCATCCTCAACACATACTCCGAGCTCTAGACATTGCACAAGATCATCGCTTAGCACAGTGGCATTAACTGTAGGCATAAACGCTGCTTGTTTGTTAGCAAAATATCTCTTGAGCTGGACAGATTTTAATCCAACTCTCAGGAAATAATTACTGGATGGACCGAGTCAGAGTCTAGTTGAAGTTGTGTTTACATACAGCTGAGAGAGAATAAACTAAACGTTTTCACCCATAATAGGAATAAAAATGCAACCCACTGCAGAAAATTAACTCAGAGTCAGGAAAATTGACTTGCATGGTAAGTTGCTGTGTAATGTACAAGAAAGGCAGCTTTGTGGGTAATTTTGAAGGCTGCAAAAGGAAAAGTAGAGAAGGCGGAACAGAAACCATCTGCAGAAAGAGTCAGGTGAGCTGAGCCAGCTTTGGGCTCCAAATTCTATTTTAGCACCAAAATGATTCCATTTTGTCACAGATTTCAAGAAAATAAATTCCTCAAATACACTAAACTTGTGTCGGAATCCTTCGGCGGCCGTTCGATACGTGTCACTCTATTCACACTGTTGAAAAAGGTCACTTTTATGTTTCATTTTCACACTCCTTCCTGGAACCAGTTTAACTTCCCCTGAGTAGCACCCACCCAAAATGATGACACAAACCTCAAAGCCTTGATGGTTTTATAGTTGTCATATTTTGTACTTCCCTTGTGTTTCTATCAATCACAATAGCTGTTGTTGGAGCGCTTGAACATGGCGAGGAGCTTGTTGCTGCATACGTGCTCACTCAACGCCACAAGAGTGTGTTTCTACTGCTTTTCCTCAAACTTCCAACGCAATTCGACCGTCGGATTCAAACGACTCCTCCACTGACATAAACACTCATCTACACGTGAATAAGAATCTTCTAGGCTCAGAGGAATGTGCTGACAATTTCTTTTGGCAATTTCTTTTTAGAGAAATGATCCAAAGACACACTTTTGGGGCAACAAGAGGAGGAAGCCTCTTTTGGAATAGCAGGGAAATGAAACTTGAATGTCTCCTTCACTTCTGCAGTTTTAAATTTACGGGAAATCCAAAGACGGATCTGAAATAAAAGATTCAAACTGATTCAAACGACCAGTCAAAGTGTCATTTTCAAACGTTCAATTGATGTCTTTTCAGCTAAAATGAAAATGAAGTGTGTTTATCTGTTTTGTTTTGGCTTTTGTTTCCACCTGTACTGTGGCTGTTCATTTGCCCTTAACTACGATATGTCCTATCATTTTTCTTTTTTTGCTTTTGTGGAATCGTGTCCAGACAGAAAGTAAAACTCTACTTAGAAGCATTTTGTTTTGCAGCTGATCAAACAGGAAATGGCCTAGACCTACTGAGGCTGAGGTGATTATTTACTTATAACAACATGTCCCATACCACAGCTTGCAGGCCCAGTGAGACTAAAGTGAAAAAAAAAAATGTCACACTTCATAGTGAAAACACTGAAACCACTGACTTGTGATAAAAATATTCTCATTCCAGTGTAAAGGTTGGGTGAGAAGCCTTGGGTAAATTACACTGATGCTTCTTTTTCCGTTTACCATTCCAACATGGCAGCACCCATGTTGGTGCCCAAGCTGGTTGCTTGCTGGCAAAAGTGGGATCAACATTAAAATGCAAAAAGAAATACAAATAAATAATAAATGCAACTGCAAATGCAACACTGTGGCGGTCAGCTTTTGTTGCAACCTGTCAGACACAAGACAGCATTATCAGTTTTTTTTCCTCTGTACTCACCCATCCAGACTTCTCCAAACTGCCCTGCTCCCAGTTTCTTCACCATCTTTATAGAGTCTTTGGAAATTTCCCAAGCGTCCTTATCCCAGGGCCTCTGTGCTTTGGGTTTTATGCAGGGACGCTCCAGCTTCCGGCACAGGCCGTCTGCTTTGGCTGCGAAGTAAACACAGAGGCATCCTTTCATTTTAGCAATCAGTATTTGTAACAAGTATTTTATAACACAATAATACAATGCTTTTGATTCGAAATGTGCTTTACCAAGATCTGGATCTTAGTAACGGCTTGGTGAAACCATGATTGTGTCTTTCTGTTGTACATCAAGAAATACTTATAACTGGGAATGGGCAGTGATTTTCAAATGTTCAGAATTAGCAGTATCCTATGTCTATATACCTAAAGCCTGTTTCATTAAATGTGTTTTCAGCTGCAGCACTTGCTCTGAGTAAACTTAAATTCACTGCAAGTCCCAATCATATGGACAGTGTCACTTTTTAAGCATAAATGTAAAGCAGGTCTTAAATCATAAATCCACAGCTGATATTAGTGCTTTTGCTTCTTTTAAACAGATGATGTTGTGTTAAGACTTGTGCTTTTTTATTTACCTTTGCATGAGTAAATGATGAAATAAGCATATATTGTGAGAAGCATTGATTGTATGCTTGGAGCCGTGGTGGTTGGTCAAAGGGGGATGGATATTGTGTAAAAAAAGGTCCATCCATCCATTTTCTTTGCCCAATTTTCTGTTCAGGGTCACTTGGTGCCTGTGTAAGTGCTCATTGTACACCCTGGACAGCTCACAAGTCCATCATAGGGCCACATAGATGGAAAAGCAACCATTTCTAACAAATCTGAAGATATTTTTTGCTTAAAATGTCTAGCCCTACTTATAACTAATCGTGAAATAAAACCTTTCATTTAATGTTTTTGACAAAAAACGTGCTAACAAGCTAGCACAGCTGTGTTCATGAAGTTTAGGATGGATAAGATAGTCAATAAGTGACTTAAGATAGGAAATTTGTTTTCACTTGCAAGTAAATTTCTTTACCGTGTGTAAAATGAACAATTGGTTCCCTTTACTGTAAGCTTTAGAAATTATAAAGAGCTTTAGAGTCATACATTTAAGGTCTTTTCAAGTGACACTGCACAAGGAGTTCTTGTTGTTATGTCAGCTTTTACTGCATTACCAACTTCTGCTCGTTCTGCAGAGATGATCATGTTAAATGCGATTACAAGTTTTTCTCTTCGGTTCCAAAGCTATACTCACTGCGATAGTATTTGACCATGCTGCAGATGTCGGGGAAGGAGATTTTGGGAGAGATGTAGTAGCCGCCATTGTCCAGCTTCCTGATTTTATAATGTTTCACTGAATCCATCCTTTGGTTATCAGTGTCTCTGATTGACAGTGAGAAGTTTCCTGTTAAAAAAATTATAGATAATTTCAAATAATTAGGCGTGTTTCAAACAATATACTTTGGGTGTACATACATGCTTCTGAGTTCATCTTTTTCTCTAAGCACTGTTGTGATTTTTGTACCTTTTGACGTCTCGCTTTCCCTGATAAGATAAGATCCGGGTTTGTTTCCAGGTGCCAAGAGCTGCCTCTCCGCATCCTTTCGTGTGATGTCTTTAAAAAACCACCTGTGATAAAATGAGACGAAGGTTTAAAGATGAGAACACAAGCAAGTGAAGTTACTGTTTCACAGACAAACCCCCCCCCCAAAAAAACATTAATTTTAAAATTTAACACCACATAATGCCAGTTATCAGAGAGCAGCTACACACTCTTCTGTTTCCATGGTGTCAACTTGGGCGACATAATTGGACGGGATCAGTCCTTCTTTGCTGGATGTCAGAGACTTTGCTTTCCACCAGTCACCGTGTCTAGAAATAAACATAAACACAGTTTAATCTCAAACAAAGAGTCTGCATATTCTCCTACATCTTGTTTTTTTTAAATATATATTTGGAAACTAAATTAATAGTTCCATTTCATTCCGTTATTCAGTAAGCTTTAAACATTAAATTGTGAAATTTATGATAAAATACCAGCAGCTGTGGTTGGCGGTATTTCACCGTAAAAACTAGGACCACAAGCTGTAACTATGATTGCTTTTACTCTACATGACAGAAGGTATGAGCTATTATTAAACTTTTAAATCAGTTTACCGTTAACCTGAGTCACTTACTCTTCCAGGACTTTCATCTTTTCTCCTTTCTTGAATCCTAAGTCATTAGGATGCGACGCTTCGTAAGCGTAAAGGCCGATCACTATTTTATCAGCTCCATTGTTTGCTAAGATGGGAAAAAAAAAGAAAAACATTGACAAGTGAATGATGACAAAATACACAAGTTTACCACTTACTACCGTCAAACATAACTTGGCTTTATATTGCTAAACAAAGCAAGTAACAGACCCACAAAAACAGACTAAAGAGAGGTACTCGTATCAAAATTAAACTATATAAAAAAACTGCATTTATGTGAGAATACTGTGAAAATAAAGTTAGGCTGCATAGATGGTTAGAAGCTACATTAACAATTTTCTTCAACCACAAAATCTGTCAGCATTGTCAATGAACGCCAAGTGGTTTTCACGTTGATTTCTAAAATCTGGTTACATGATGAAAATGTATTTAACACTTTTAATCTGTTGGTAGTTATTTTGAACCAATGAAGAACATCTTTAAAACGTACATGCTCACAGTGGACTGTCTGTCTGGTCCAGGACACATTTTAATCCACACTGATTGGTGAAATGTGGGCAAAAGGTGTCCCAGACCAGCTCTGAACGTGTCCTCGTTGCGTTCACGCAACGCTGTCCACGCAACGCTGTCCACGCAACGCTGTCCACTCGTAAGTCGGATCACCCAGGCCAGGTGTGAGCACCAGGTGTCAGCAGGACAGTTCTTCAAATAAAACACAGTAAATGTGGAACAATTTCGGCTGCTCCTGCCAACAAGAAGGTTCAAGGTTCAAGAGTTGTTTGATGATCTCAAAGGGGCAATTTAGTTTACAGCTGGCAGTGATGTACAGTATCTACATAAAACACGAGCACTTGCTGACATACTTACTAACATTAACACTTACATAAGGCCTGGGAAAAAACAGGTGTTTTGTAGACTTCTGAGAACATCAAATGGAGCTATATACCATACTGTGCAAAAGTCTTGAGTCATCCCCTCATTTCTGACGCTTTGTTTCCAAGCAGTCAGACTTTCTTGAGTTCTTTGAGCACCAGGCTTTTCGGCTTTTCCACTAATTTTCTATTCTTGTACTGGACCATTTTCAGATGCGTTTTTTTGTGTGCTTGTTATCCAGCTTAGCTCTGACTCGTGAATCATTCAGCTCTGTAGTTTGAAATGGTGGAGGGAGGGAAGTGTTTTGAAATGTGTTTTGATGCATTACTGCACACCGTGTGCGCTGAAATCACCCTTTAGCTCACTGAGCCTGAAATTTTAAAATGTACTGCAAGTATTGCTCAAGACTGTATTGTTGCTTATTTGTTTTATATTACTGTTGGGTAAAATGTTTGACTCCATTGTGTTGTAATATTTGAGTTGGGGTCCCATTACTGGCTGAGCGTTTCATTAAAATCTGTTCACTTGTCGTGTACTTTATCAAATCCAGTATAACCAATGAAGACAGAAGAATGAGTCAAACAAAGAGCATGTGTTAGAAAGCTTATCTCTGTATCAACATAGTCTTTCTTTCAATTTAGAGGTGTATCAAAGGTTTGTTTGCAGAAGTATTTGCAAAGAGTACTTTGTAGACTGTAAAAAAGGTGTGGTCGAGACTGAAACAAAGACAGACTTCTAATATGACTACAACTTTAGTTTGCAGTTATGTAGTTTGGCCTACTTTTATCAAGTTTAGCCTTTCTGTGGGATAAAATTGACAAAAACAAGAACTTTCTGTTTCGTTCTCCACTGTTACGGCACTTTGTAACTACTTCAAATTGCTCTTTGTGAAGGTTTAACTCAATAAAGGACATAAACTCTTTACTGCTGCTACCTCAGTTAATTCCTTCCCTTTTTTTCATGGCCATTGTGGCTAATGGCTCAGAGTTAATGACCTATAGAAAGCAGGCTTTAGGCTTCAGTTTGTTTTGTCCCAAGTGTAAGAATGAGTGTAGCTTCAACACGTTCGATAGATGAAGTAAGCAAAGGAAAGAGAAATGCACAGAAGAAAGAAAAGAAGAAATAGTGGATTACCTTCCATCTTTTGGAACACCTGACCTGGTAACAGGGTATTAGTCTACAAAAATACAACAAAATCCATGTTAGATGGCAACTCAATCTGCATTTATTTCATTTTTTTAAAAGTACTGTAGCTATGACTCTTTTAGAATCTGATGAGCTCATTTTAGCAAACACTGACATTTATCTTTATAGGGAAGTTCTCTGTTAGGAAAAATCTGAGTCACTGTCTTATGAATGGAAAATGCTTTACTGCACAGATTTTGATTTATTATTTAAAATTGATACAGCAATAAATAAAGCAACAACAATTTTTGACTGCTTTGATCCTCAACCTTTCATTTGTTCAACTTAAAGGGCATAAAATAAAGCAAAGTATGACCTGCTGTATATCTACAGTGCATCTTTTTTGTCTTTATTTTTACTTCTTTAGTTTTGGCTGAAAACATCCACATGGAGTATTTGCTTCTCTTTAGCTCCGTTTTCTTACTCTGCAGATCTTTGTGTTGGAGGTCGGGTCCTTGACATAGTGTGCCTGGTCGGACTGTGCGGACTGCTGTTGCATTTTCCCATTCACGGCGCTCCCCAGACCTCCGCTCAGCGTGGACTTCAGACAGCCCATCCTGCCTGCAGGAGGAAGTGAGAAAAAGGAAGAGTGAGCTGGTCTGTTACACATTCACAGACGCCGTAAACAACAAGCTTGAGTCCAAACACCTGTGTCTTTTCAGCTCCTGCCCCTCAAAATAACACAACTAGAACTTTTGTGTGCTGAAGAAAAACGCTAGAACCAAAGCGTGCGATCAACAATTTTGTCAGCTCACAGATGACTCTTTCTCTGACAAACAGTTCGTGCAACTACTTTTTCATGGTAAAACTCTGTAAGAACCCACAACACCACATCCTTTTCATCCTTTTGGCTCCTGACGTAAACACTGCTGACACACGTCTGCACAGCTCAGTGACCAATAACCTCATGGTAAATTCTGAAGAAATGGTGGTACAGCTCGGCAGCAGCGTGCCTGCAGCAGACGGCTAAACAGAGTTTGGTGGGACTAGAATGCTTATCCCCAATAGCGGGCACGCCACATATAGGATTTTGGATTTCAAGGCAGGCTCAACCAGTTTCACCTCCTTCACTAAAGTATCCAATGGAGAGAACTCTGACTTCTTCTATGACTGTGTTTGTACAAGCTGCAGAGTGGCAAAAAGATGCCAAAGTCCCAACACCAACAGACATCACGTGCAGCTCAGCATCCGCTTCGGGAACATACCTCAACGAATGTCAGAGTAAAACTCCAGAACCTGCAAGCTTCTCTTACAGCTGCTGCAGTCTTCAAAAATAAGGTTTTGACAGAACTGGACAATTTATCTGTAATTAGTTGCTTTTCTTGAGTTTCAGACTGAAAGTCCAGCAAACCACGTGAAAGAAATTATAGATTTAAAAAAAAAAAAAAGAACAGCATCCCTTGAAGGCGATGGGCATTTTTGCCCCATTGTGCTCTAACTGTGCAGGCCAATTGGAGAAGGCTCAAAGACATAAACTCATCTGTGTTGGAGCCTAAATCATGGCGATACTAAAATTTGTGCAAAAAACCAAAAAAAAAAAAAAAAAATGGTGAAAGGAGGATCAGTGGAGGATTTGAGCCTATTAACAAGAAAGCAGCAGCTTGCTACATATCTTTATACAACTTTAAAACCCATTTTTGTTCAAATAATAAATAAAAAAAAAAAAAAAAAACTTGGTTATTAGTTTAGTCTTGCCTACATGTTAAAACTGGGAGTCAAGTGTATTTACTTGGGTACGTTTTATAATGTGGTCTGTTTTGATTACATCGCCACAGGATTTCCTTATTTGGTTGTTAATAATTAATTTTATTTCGATTCCAGCACGATTACAGAGATCAGAACACATTGTTTGGTTCTTGGCATATTAAAATACAATAAAAGATCACTGTACTTTATACATTCACTGACTCCACTTGTTTGCACATTTACATGTGCTGTAAAAATCACAGACTGCCGTTTATATAGTAAAGCTGATTCAAATCCCTTGTTATTATAAAGCTTAAGCATGAGGAATGGTCCAAACAGCTAGTGTGTCAGAGAGGAATTTATTGAATTCATTTCAGATGGTGACAAATAGAATTAATGCTGGGAATTAAGGATGAAACGTGCTGAATTAAAAGATCAGAAAAATGTAACTGAGTGACACTCAAGATGCTGAAAACATTTGTGCAATAAAGGCAAACCATCATCCATCACCTGCAATGCCAGAAACCTCAGCAAAACTATCTTATGATGAAAAGTAACAAGGTTTTAGTGGTTCATCAAATATTTTGCTAACGCGGCAGACAACAGAACTTAAGGGAACCAAACCCACGCTATCGTCAGCTTCTCATTTTTTTTGAACTCGCTGCAGTTCTCACTCTGAAACTTCCAGCACTTCTCTGTAAGTGGATGGCCAAATCATTTTTTTTACAAGAAATCATAACGCCTGATCTGAAAAGGGAGTAACAACGCACGTCATGTTGCCAGTCATCAACACAGGTTTTATTTTATTTTATTTTCATCACAACCACTGGAAAAAGACCCCAGGGGGACAGGATGAAACCTTTCCCTTTTAAATTTTACCTCAAGCCAACTATTTGGCTTTTAGATCGCAATAAAATAAAAACCAATTAAGCGCAAAAATGTGATGCTACTAATAAGAAGTGTTGCGAGATCCTGCTGAACATCTCTGGAAAAGTGAAGTTTGAAAAATAGGTTTAATATGAAAACATCAGTAGTGAGGGGAAGGTGAGACGCAGGTCAAAACTGCAAGCTAAAATTATTGTACTTTTGTGATATGTATGTTGTTATTTTTCAGGGAAATCTCACATTCATACCGAATATTTTTGTTTGTTTTTTTATGATCAGTTTTATGGATGTTTAATCATTGTTTAGGTTCTTTGATACAGTCATAGGATGAAGTTATAAAATCGTTAATAAGTTAAAAGCACAAAGTATGAGGAAACATATTAGCTTATTAAAGCCCAAAAGGGAAACGGCAGTAATGTTTTTGCATGTGTCTGTGTTTGTTTGTCTTGTGCAAGTAATATATCTTATGAACGACTGCACAGATTTTAATGAAACTCAGAAAGTGATCATTGGATGTACATCTACAACTTATTCATTTTTGAAGTCACCCCAACTCAACATGTCTGCCATATCTAATTAACTGCAACCAACACAAAAATGGTTATGGCTTAGTCATGTTTACGGATATGGAATGCTCCGGAATGAGTCTCTGCCTCACATGAAGGAGTTCAAGTATCTGAGAGTCTTATTCATTAGTGATGGTAGGATGGAGCGGGAGATGGCTCAACGGATCGAAGGATCGGGGCCTCGTCTGCAGTAATGAGGAAGTTGCTTTGATCAGTTGTGGGGAAGAAAGAGTTGAGTCGAAATGCAAAACTCTGGATTTACTGCTCCATCTATGTTCCAACCCTCACCTGTGGTCATGAGGTTTGGATCATGACAGAAAGAACGAGATCCTGGATACAAGCAGCTGAAATGATCTTCCTTCGTAGGGTGGCTGGGCTCAGCCTTAGAGATGAGGTGAGGAGCTCTGAGTAGAGCTGCTCCTCCTCAGCGAAAGGAGTCAGCTGAGGTTGTTTGGGCATCTGATTAGGATGCCTCCTGGACGCCTCCCTTTGGAGATTTTTCAGGTGTGTCCTACTAGGAAGAGACCACAGGGCAGACCGAGAAACTCACTGGAGGGATTATGTTTCCTCTTTGCATGAGATTATGCATAATGTTGTTTATATGGTTTTACAAAAATGGCTGCAGCTCCATCTCTTCTCATCATAAGGTGATCTTAGTTTAACATTTTGAAGGAATGCTGTCAGCCTAACAGACTTTGTGTAACACAGGCTCTTAGTGAGCTTTGAATTTAATGCTTGACTGTTGAGGTGAACTTCTCAGCCTTCGCTTCCACTCTGTTTTTATGCTACTTCCCACCTCCAGTTTATGATCAGGTCATGAATATACCCTCTGGGTTAGCTCTATGGCAGCAATAAAACTTAGTTTATGTTTTCTAGAAAATAGGAATTTTCTCTCCTGACCTGTAGTTATTAAGTAAAAGAACTGCTCTTTAAAGGCATGAGCATTTGTTTGGCAGGAATCTGCGAGATGACAATGCTGGAGTTGGTTATTAGAGGTCGATGTGTAGTTTGAAACGTAATCAGATGAGCGTTTGAACCGAAGCTGGCCCGTGTGTGCTGTGAGAATATTCTGTTTATGTTGTAAACCGTTACAGATGTCGGGTGCAGCTCCTTTACCAGCCAATTTGACAATGCTATGAGGAAATGTGATAAGGATGGCCTCGACAGTGCAGACGCTAAATCCAGGAAATGGTTCTGTTTCCTTCAGTGAGAGAAAGTGGACTAAGATCACTATCAACACCATTGATGTTAATATGAGAGTGGAGTGGTCAAAAACCTGTATGGTCTTAATGAACTAAGACTGTAGAACAATACAGCATGATGCAGAACTAAGAAACTTAGTTGTAACGTTGATGCATTGGAAATGAACATTTTAATTATAAATCAACACTGGTTTATTCAAGTAGAGAAGCATTTTGTGTGTTTTCCAGGAAGCTAAAGCATAAAGCACAGAGGAAAACCAACGTGTGCTTTTTCACGTTTAGCTCACCTTGAGTATAAAGAAGACAAGCTACACTAAGTTCAATTAGAAAATGAAGGAAGAAACTTGTGAATTGCCATAAATAATCATCAATAAAGACTATACAAGCTGTTGTAAAACTGTAAACAATAAAACGTCCTGTATGTTTTAGCTTCTAGCAAAAAAAACAAGAAGTATCATATTCTGACACGTCCACAGTAACACTGATATGATGCTGTCTAATTGTGCTCACGTGATTGTAGCTGGATACATGTAAGTTTGTGCTGATTTTTTTTTGTTTTTTTATTTTCTTCTGTCAAACATCATTTCATCTTGTGGCTTCTGATAGCAAAATGTCAGGAGCAATTCATCAAAATCAGATGCTCTGTTTTAGCATACGGAAAACACTGCTGCGACATGGTGACCAATCAGATGCCCTAAAGTAATCATTTCAAATACAGTACAAATAAGAGGGTTATGAGCCATTATTATCTTCCCTGTCGTAGATTAAACACCTTAATTTGCAAGCACAAATAGCAACAACAGCAGCTAGCTGTAGCACTTCCAGTGGAGCTTTAAATCAATTCCTGCAGAGTTATTATACTATTTCTGCCTGAATAACTGTCTAATTCAACGCTAAAGTTTTTACAAAATAGTGTTTTCAAAAAGAAGGTTTTGAGAACTGAGTTGTAGAAAAAAATTTGATTTAGTCTTGGCCACGCTCAGACTAGCCTTTAGCTAGTCAAACCTGTCAGAAAGGCTGTTTTTTTATTTACTTTGGAAGTCTGAACTGTGATCTGGGAATAACACCAGACCTGACTTAACTACATTCCAGTTTTAAGTCAGAAATCCAGTATTTGCTACCGTTAGTAAAAGAAGATAATAACAATGGCTTTCTCTAACACTGTAGAAACGTGTTCCTTAATAATGGTTAAACAGCATTAGTTGTGTGACTGCATCGCTGAGATATAAACCAATAAACAGTTTATACCTACAGCCATCACAACCTATCACGCGGTAGGTAGCCATATTGGATTTGGAGGTCAGAGTGGGTCAAGAATTTTTGACTTTTTGAGTCAGAAATCTGACCCCACTTTAAAAGGTCTGAGCTATCACTGTAAGGCTGTAACGTCAGACACACCACCTTTAAAACCCTCATGAGAATAAGCAACCAGGGGTGTTTGCTTCAGCACATTTACATGTTTCCTGTAAAAACAGGAGCTGTGGAGCCAACCACCCCCCGTCAGCCATCAAAAAGCTGTTCTGTTCAGCTCCACTGCAGAAACAGGCTCCGCCCACTCACGTGCATCAGTGCTGCTGTTTTAGTTTGTAGCTGGTAAAATTAGGGAAACAACTGTGAGAATTTAAAAAGGGGTGGAAGCATGATATTTCTGCAAGCACCTTTATTAAATGTAATAATAACACATTTAAACAAAAAATGAACAATTGAAGACCTAGCATTCCTTGAATGCCAGAATTTTAAATGTTGAGATTTCTCATCTTATATTGGGAAAGCTGAAGTTGTAGCCATTTTGGGTAAACCCCGACAATAGCATAATGCCAGTTTCATGCAATATTACAAGGCCTTGCATGGTTCAAATTTTAGCTCAGTATTTGTGAAACTGACTGAGTTATAGTCATCTTCGTGTCGGCTAATATTGAGTAGCTGTGGCAGCCATCTTGAACTGTGTTGACTCCAAAGATCAGTCAGTTGTAGATGTCAACCCAGTGATCAGTTTCTGTGAGTTTCATTTAAATCTGTTCAGTGGTTCATACAATATTTTGCTAACAGACAGACAGAGTTGATTCCAGTAGTTTAATGCACAGATCTTGTGTTGATCAGTTAGCGCTCAAAGTATAAATTGGGGCTCCCTCTCAGCTACTACCACGCCAAATTGTAGCTCAATATCTGTAAAACTGGCTGAGTTATAGCCGGTTTTGTGTTGGCTAGTGTTGGTTAACTGTGGCGGCCATCTTGAATTGGGTTGAAACAATAAACACAGGCAAACTAAGACAGTTTAAAATTACAATTATAATACCCTGAAAGCATTTTCTATTCTCCAATTTTGGATTTCTACAACTAGATACAGTTTTGTTCGTATAGTTTCAATTTAAAGCCAAAGTCATTCCCAGCTGCTACAGAACAAAAAGAAGGGAGGTATTTTCCATAGTTCCTATCATAGTCTTGGCATTTTGATGACGTACTAAAGCAGTAAACATGAGGAATAGTTGAGTCTTGTGTGAGTCTTGCTCGTCATGAACTGAAACACTTTTCTGCAGCAGCGTCTTGTGGTGTGTTTCAGTCAACAGAGGGTCTGAGCTGCCAACTGTGTTGTTTGACCAACACTCAAAGTCCCTTTAGCAATAAAAAAAAGAGTCAAACATGAGCAAGATTAACAGCCTAGCCGTCCTCAAAGGAACGCATATTGCCTGCCGCCTTTCATCCCACAGTTTTGCGTTGAGAAAAGAAAGAGTGATAGCCATTATAGATAAACCCTGAAAAGAACATCATGCACATTCTCATGTGATATCTCGCATGATATGTTAGAGCTTAGAGTACGTGTTATAGATGACTCTCAGCTACTACCACACCAAATTTTAGCTCAGTATGCACTGAGGTATGGCCATTTTTGTGTCGGCTAAGATCAATTAGCTGTGACAACCATCTTGTTCTGGCTAGACTCCAAAAAGTAATAAGTTATAGATGTACAGCCAATAATTACTCCTTGAGAGTTTATTAAAATTGGTCCGTAACAAAGTTTTAAACACAGTTTGATCAGTTAGCACTCAGAGTATAAGTTGGGGGACAGTCTTAGCTACGACCAATTGTAGCTCAGCATCTGTAAAACTGACTGATTTGTGGCCATTTTTTCCGTTTGCTAAGATTTCTTTGAATTGGGAGTGACTTTAAAAGCCAATGAGTTGTAGATGTCAACCCAGTGATTACTTTCTGCAAGTTTCATTAAAATCTGTTCAGTGATTCACGAGTGATTCGTCTGGTCAGTGAATATTTATCTGATACAAATGACCAAACACCAACACAGGCGAAAACATCATCGCTGTAAAAAAAACAAAAAAAAAAGGGAGGCAGAAAAGATAACCATTTATGAGCAAGTCTACACTTGAATTTAAAAAGTGACGCTTAAAGCTGTTCAAACCCAACAAATTTTAGAAGAAAACTAACTAAAAAAAACACTATAAATGCAGATAAATCACCTTTGTATCAAAGCATGTAGACCCACTAAATCAGCCTATGCTTTTTCTACAAATCTCACTCTCACATGCAATGATTTTAATCCTACTTGAAGTTGTGTGTGTTTTCATTGAGTTCTGATTTCAGACACGCCTAACATCCATCAGCGCTTACCTCTCAAAGTACAGATCCTCAGCGAAGGAAGCAGTTTTTCCAGCTTGTACAAAGGTTTTCGTTAGTCCCCAGATACGCTCTTTGTGCTGTTCACCAGAGCTCTGACACACACGGTCTGACAGAATGAGGAACTTAGAGGAACTGGCCGGGGGATTTTTTTTTTTTTTTTTTCTTACCCAAAACTTCCTGGTTCAATTGTCTAATGATTATTTGCATAATCAGCAGCGAACACACACAAGCACACAAACAGGGGCGTTTCAGGGGCACAGCTGTCTGTTTTTGAGCTCATATGTTAAAGCTGGTGAGGAGTTAAAGGTCAAATGAAAAGTGTTTTGACGCTAACATAAATCAAAAGAAAGTGGTAAAAAGGCCCTTGTTTTCAGAGTCTCCCAAGTTTTTTAAAAAATTATACTTATTTAAAATTAATAATCAAAGACCTCAAACATTATTAGGGTCTCTTTTGCATTTTCTGTGATCACTCTGAAGTGTGACGTATTGAGTGCCAAACGCAGGAACTTAAAGAAGGCAGTAAATAAATACAGATATTATGAGGGTGAAATGATTCAGGGCGTTGCAATTAATTGTGTAAACAGATCCAAAACTCCAACAGCTGTGTCATTCTTCAGCTTCCCAAAGGAGAGGAAAGTTTGACGGATGTGGTTAGTTTAGCTCTTCAGGAAGAGTCTGGTGATTGACTGTGCAGGTAACGTTTTGAAGAGGACCTCCTGAAATACAAACCTACAAACCTTCAATAGAAGAACTACTGCCTCCCACCGTCACACCGGGACCAGCTTCCTCTTGCCGTTGGACCTCCACCGGCCACGTACCACCTCTACCTGTCCAGATGGGAAGACTGTGTGACATCACTGCAAAGCTCGGGGGTTCTCCCTGTGAAAAGTGGGGCTTGACTTCCCGACAGCATCACTACAGACCAAAACCAGTTCTCTTGTTAACAAAACTTGCTTCTTCTTCTGCTTCCATGTTCCCTAAAAAAAACAACCCTGCGACAGTAACCTCCTCAGGGTCCTACAGCGGTCTGCCACAGCTTCTACATCATCACCCAAGGAGATAACACCACCCACACAATCACCCCATTTTGGGTTTTTGACACAAATACTCTAAAAACAAGTCATTAACCTTTTAACATCAGAGAAAAGGACCACTGGAGTGTTTATAATAGTGTTCAACTAAAGGAAAAACATGAAAACTTTTTATTTTGATATTTTATTCCATTTCACCTTTAACGCTCCATTTGAGAAGTTCTGACAGTTTACAGACAATGAGGTGGTTTATGGCAGTTTTAAAAACATATGCAAAATTATACTTAAACGTATTTAAAACCAAAGCACATTTGAATACCTTGAACGATTGTTTCTGGATTTCATTATCATAAATTCTGCTGCAGTGCTTCCTGCTGGCCAGGCTCCATACGCGCAACCACACGGGAGACTTCCTCTTTTACACTCTTTATTTGTTTTTTTATTTCATTTATTCGACACCGGGGGTAGAAAATGGGAGTGCCAGACAAAGAGCTATACATTCAGCAGAATCATGCAACTGCTGTACATGCAGAAGGATGGATCAGCTGGGTTTGTCACATGTCAGCTTCCAACTCGAACCCCTGATTGAATACCAAAACAAGGGCTACATTTGTTCCGCACATCGCCACCAGCGTAACTGAGTTCCCAGGAGGGTGGAAACAAACGGACTGCTTTGTCAAAAATGAACAATATGGATGAAATATTACAAAAACTGATCAGGAATGTAGTGTCAATAAAACAAAAACCTTGACACAAATAGAAAAGTCCTATATTTACTGGAAGTTCTACTGAATATTGCATATTTACATTCAGGGATAGTCAACCATTGTGGATTTCACCGCAGAGACTTAGAAGAAGTGATCAACATCCCTCCGGTGCTAAACACGGAGCTGCAGCCAGAACCTAACCAGCTGAGGTTTTATGTCTTTATCTGTAGCTGATTATAAGTCCTCGTCGGTCCCGTAAAGCAATAAAACAGCAAGAAAACAGCCCTTTTTGCTTTTTTTTTTTTTTTTTTTACCAGGAAACAAGTGGACACAAACAAAGTCAGGAGAAATGCACCAAGATGGACCATAAACTAATCAAAGTGCCACGGCAACATCCCAATGAGAAATCAGGTCGGACAGTAAACGGAATCACGACACAGAAAATCAAAGCTGTATACCAAAGGTCAAAAATAATCACAAGACGGTTCTATCTTTATTATACCGCGTGCAATTTCAAGTACAAGGAAGTGCTCTGGACTTCCAAAATGTCCTTATTTATTTATTTTTTTTTTACACTTGTGCAGTTTTGTATGTGCAACCTCTCCCTTTGTTTTACCCAGTTTTTCTCCGGAGTCAGAGTGAGGAGTGAAAACAAGAGGGAAAGAATGAAACCGAGGGTTTTAAAGGAAGGAAAAAGTCAAACGTACCCCTCACATAGATTACACATAAACGCATTTATTTATCTGGAGCTTCAAGAAAGACTGCAATAAATAAAATGGACCTGACATTGCATTTTGTTTTAAACCCAGCATAAGGTGACTCTTATTATTGGCAAAAAGAAGTCAAACTGTATTAAAAAAGAAAAAAAAACTATGAGAAAATAACCCTACCATCTCTGAACTGCTTCTGGCTGTAAACACTACTTCACAAAGAAGTTGTTTATCTTTTTAAACTTTAATAGAGTTCCCAATTACGATAAAATCAAAATAAAGCAGGGTGTGACTGACAAACTGCTACCTTACATGAACCTGCAGAGGATTCCAAATTCTCATTCAAATTATTCTCATACAAAAATAAAAAACTGATCGTTTTAATTGATTTTTCTCCCCCCTAACAGAGACCTGTCCAGTAGGAGACGGTTCAAAGCATGTGTTCATAAGGGGTGTTGACATTTTATCCAAAAATTTAAACCTAAGGGGCTGCTTTTATTTGTCTGACGAACCTGAACGCAGCGCGGCTTAAAAACGGCAACAGGAAACGGCATTCTATTCAGCAGCGAACGGCTGCGTTAAACGGAAAAACTTTGACGTTGCGCCTTATCGCTGGATGAGTTTTGGAATTCCTCTCAGCTTCGACCCCAAAAGTGAAGCGGCTGAAGGTGAAGGCGTCCAGTGATTCCTTTCTGAGTGTCGCTAAAATCTGCCCAGTGGTTTATGAGATATGTTGCTAAGCTAACAGACCTGAATGAATGACTTTAATGTGAATTTACCAAAAATGTAACTACTTTTTCAAAAGTGGTGAACTCTGAACCTGAACGTGTTCAAGTTTTAATCATGAGCTAAGGTTTGAACTAGCTCAACACTGGTTACAAATATGAGCAAAGGACAAATCAGAGGTACAGAGGGACTCGACCTTTTGTTGCTTTTGGGCACGGGGCGGCTTGATTTCATCTTTAAAGTCCTTAAAAGGAAACTAAACAAAGCCAGGTTTAGCTACACAATAGAGAGTGTTTCCCGTCGAACTCTCTGACAAACGTGTTTCCAAACTCCTGTAAGGTTACGATGATAGAAAAACAGAACAGTTCAGCATATATGCAGCTCAGTGTTTTTGATCCATTACAGTGGAGTCCGGATCTCTCCAGTGTAGTCAGTTCAAAGGAAGCACAAGCCATTAACTGGTAACACAGTCTGAAGCAGCATCACTACCTCTCCAATCACACTAATCCTGTGAGTCATATCATCACATCGGCACGTCTCGGCTCCTTCCAAAGGGCTGGAGCTACTGGAGTCCCTGTCTGTATTCTCCTCTGCTCCACTCTGTCGCCTTCTGTGTTTCAACAAAGACCCGAAAGTAAAAAAAAATCAGCTTAAGAGGAACCACGAGCTCGTCGCTCTGTGTTCTCAGTCAGAGCCCCCGCGGAGCGCCGCGCCTCCACAGTGAACTCGGGGAGTCGTTGCTCCGCGTTAAGAGGCACCTCGGCTGCGCCGACGGTCCTACCCTCCCGCTGCCGGCCCGCCCGGGGCGAACCAATCCCTCACGGCGGCGCCTGTAACCCCGCCCGCCGCTCTCCGAATGCTGACCGGAGCCCGAGGGCGCTCAGCTGTTCCTCGGCTCCGCGTCCCGCTGGGCCGAGGAGTAGGACCCCCGGCTGTCCTCAGCGTCCTCTCCGTCTGCAGAAAAAAAAAAAAGGAGGACAGTAGTAAATTTCTTATAAGACACTACTACATCACCTTTTAGACACAAGGATAAACCTTTTCTACATGCCTGGAAATCATTAGTTTCAGTTATTTACAGTATAATAAATACCTCTGTACCCTTCCATGCAGCAGGGAAAGTTATATTTAGGCTGCAGACCATGACATTACCTGGTGGAAATGTCTTAATGCCAACAAGAGGAATTTCAGCACTTCCTCTAATATTTCCTTTAAAATATACACTGGATTTTTTTTATATATGAAAGGAGACCATTCAGTCCCACAATTCCTGGAGAGACAGACAACAGGACTTAGTGGAACGGGCAGCGTGGTTGTCTTTTCCTCAGTTCTACACCTTTTACCCTGGTGATATTTCAAATGGAAAAACAGCCCTCACTTACTCGGTTTTGACCAAATAGAGGACTAGGATTTCCAACACGATTTGAGTGAAACTTGCTAACTTAACAGTTGCAGAATACGGTGAAACACTGGCCTCAATCTGAGGTGAGTGACAGCATGATACGGCACCATTTTAACCTCAAAATGTTTCTTATTCACTCATACTGTGCTGTAGCTTTTACACACCATATACAACACTTTGTTTAAATGAAAATAAAATGATCTCAAGTCCCGGAGAACAGGCAAAAACCCCTTTCCAACTGAGACGTCCGGGGAATTATTGTGCTAAAGACCTTTGCTCAGGTTTCAATGCGTGATGGTCTGTTTTGACTGATGTAACATGCAGCATCTGTACCACTAATCTTTCCCCCCCATGCGACAGGTTGTTAGTGCACGGGTGTCAAAGTCCGTTCCTTGAGGGCCGCTCTCCTGCATGTTTTAGATGTGTCCTTGCTTTAAAACACCTGGTTTAAATGGACGACTTGTTGCCGCGCTCCTGGAGAACTTGATGATTTGGTGAGGAGGTGATTAAACCATTTGAATCAGGTGTGTTGGAGCAGAAAAACCTAAAACATCCAGGACAGTGGCCCTCGAGGCCTTGGAGTTTGACACCCCTGATATAGTGGAAAAAGAAATTTCCAATAAAATTCTTGAACACAAGAAAATGGCTGACTCAGGACAGAGTGCTCTGTACAGGTTATTAATCGTGCATTTGACCTTTTCACCTAATATAAGCCCCCACTTCATGTTGCAGTTCACAACATCCTAACACGAATGGGAAACATCTTAGTCATAGTTTTTGTGGAATCCTGTGTAACAGACACTGGCTTTGCGGCTGTCCCTTAAATAAACCAAACAGCGCTCAGGCCGTTATATATATATAAACCTACTGGTAGTCTCCACTGCATTAAGGTGAAGCAGGAGATCTCCAATCAATAGTTTCTTCGAAGCCAAGAATAGATTTCTTTATCGGAAAAACTCGAGGATCGGGGAGTCCTCCAAACCGAGCGGCTGAACAGATTATTTGTCTCCGTGAAAACGACCTAATCTGCCCCAACAAGGGCTCCTTCTTTGCTTCAGTCGCTCATAACGTTATTCATTGTTGGACAAAACAAAAGTAAACAAGGACGTTTACAGTTCTGTAGATATTTAATCCGGCATAGCTGTTAAGTGCTAACTTCAGCAACAAATAGGTGATTTTTTGTGGAGCCTGTAATTAATATTTTCACCTGCAGGGAGGCCAAGACAATCCATAGAGTCATGGGTTGTAGTCTAGGTCTATATGTGTATGTGTTTCCACTGAAATCCTGTCTGAAGCTACAGCAGAAGGTGGTAAAGTTTTCAAGCAGTGCATGTTGTATGAAACATAGTCAGCAATGTATTCAATGCAAACACTGAGGTAGGTTTGAAGAGTAATGCTCGCTGAGTGTCTAAAGAACACAAAAAGGTCTGTTTGGTTGTAATGTTTTACAGGTGTTGTCTCGTTCTGCTGGTTTCTGTGTCCCATCTGTGTGTTTTGCATTAAATTATTAATATTATGACTGACAGAGTTCTCTTTGGGTTCTAGTTTGCACCTTAAAGATGATTCTGACGGGAGTATTTTCCTCGTTATCATTATTTTTCTACTTTATTGAGCAGCCAAACAGTGAGAAAAGACTAAATATGGTGTCAGGTTTATACAATGCTGCAAAGGCTCGCAAGTCCCCGCTTGATGGCGGTGTGCGGCGTGGGCGACGCAGCGTCTCACCGCCCCCTCCGGTGTTGATGTGCAGCTGGGACAGGGACAGGGTGAGGGACAGCTCGCGTCCCTCGGGGTCGGTGGGACTCTGCAGGATGTCGTGCATGGCGTTCCTGCGGCCCGTCCGGCCCGAGGCGATGAAGTCCGCGTACGTGGCCTCAGCATCAGACATCCTTTGGGCATCGTTCACACAGCAGCACCTAGACGGGAGAGATTCAAACGCCGGCAGCGGGCATCACAGCGGGCACTACAGGAAGTGATGGAAAATAATAATAACAGGAGAATTGATCTGCCCTCAAATGACTGACTACTAAATGTAGGCATGGACTGCGGTGCACTTACCTCTGCATTTTTCTCATTTGGATTAAAAAACAATAAAAGCAGGTTGCACTAGCATGTAAAGAATTGTTTTAAGGTGGAGCACATAAAGATTAAATCAGTGTTTTACAGACTGAAGTAACCTGACAGATCAGCCAGACCTAGCCTAGGCCCTCACAAAGGAAAACAAAGACCACAAGTTAAATTCCTAAAGAAAACACTAGCACTATCTTATTTTAGTTCTTACCTTTAGTTACAGATTTGACAGTGCACCAAGCCGAGGCTGCAGTCTGTCTGATGTGACTGAAAAGCAGCGCCATGGAGCCGACAGGCGATGCAACAAAAACAAACAAGACAAAAAAGCTCAGAGATAAGACGAGAGGGGCACCGCCGACACCTTCATGGTCCCGTGGGAGAAACCGAAACGGATAAAAATCACCCAAAACACGCAGCAGCGACTCAAAACGTCAAGCTGTCGATTAAAATGCTAAACCTTCATCAGCGCGGTTTGAAAAGTCCTCAGTCTGCTCTCCCTGGACGTCGCATCTTCCTCCTCCGCGTCCAATCAGCAGCCGGAGAGCAGAGTCTGAGCGCTGATTGGACGGGAGGCACAAAAGGATGCGAGGAGGAGAGAGAGCGCGAGAGCACCGAGCGGCGCCGAGGCTCGTGCTGCGTTCAGGGTCACTTCGGGAAAACACAAACACAACAAACAAATGTATTATATTCAGGGGTGGAAATTAGCACTTGCCACCGGCCAAATGCGGGTAAATATTTGAAGTGGCGGGTGAATTTGATCAACACACACGCCACTGTGGCGGGTTGGCAATTTGAACAGAAAAGGTGTTATTTGTCCTCCTG
>NC_051449.1:16754907-16768992 GCF_001649575.2 Kryptolebias marmoratus | reverse complement strand
GGATACTGAAGTGGAAGCTTAGAAGTTATGCTTAGCATAGCATTGGAACAATTTATATCCACGATGAAAACCTTTCTAAAACCACAAAAATCACTTCCTTCATCAGAATATCCTACCTGTTAAATATAAGCGGGTAGCACAAATAGATCTATGCATTAAAAGCAGCAAGCGTCTGAAAAACATTACAACTTACATACAAAAACTTACAAAAGCACAAAAAAAACTTCAAAAACACTCCACAGAAATAAATTTTACTTGTCTGAATTTTTTATGTACAGATATGCAGCTTTTAATGGTTTAAAATAAAAAAAATAAAATAAGAAAAGTCTAGTTATTTCCATGCAGTGTCCAGAAAGAGGTGTTGTTCGGCTTGTAGGGCAGCACAACTGGTTCCACCCACCTCCATCATCGTCATATGAAATTACTTTTTGTCACAACAAAAAATAGTGGCTGGTAAAATATTTAATTGGCTGGTAAAAAAAATTCTGTTAATGGTGGAAATTAAAAATTAAAAAAATTAAAAATTTTGTCCACCAGCCATAGTATCTGGTGGACAAAATTTTTAATTTCCACCCCTGATTATATTATTATTATTTTTTAAGAACAGAAGCTATAGTAAACTGAATATGTTTGGGACTTATCTTACGTCTTTCTGACAATTTTATTTTATTTTATTCTTGAGCAATTTAACTAAACATTCTTCGATACCGAGATCATCTTGCATCAATACATTATTTATTTCTTTAAAACCAGGAAATGAAAACTTGGGGTATTTTCAGACGCTAATTTTACATGTTGGCCTAGATTTTAATGAATAAACACCCTCGACCCTCCAAAACAAAAAAAAAAAAACAAAAAAAAAAAGAAAAAGTGTGTGTGTATTAGTTGTATGCCTAAATTAAAGAACTGGTCAATTTTGTAATGATGTCCAGATCCAAAAAAACTTTTTGTTTCACTAAGCTGTGCTGCTGCTGCTGCTACTACTACTACTACTACTACTACTGCTGCTGCTACTACTACTACTACTACTACTACTATTACTATTATGAACAGTGGTCATAACAAATAATAATGTGGATCCAGACATTAGAAACAATAAAGAAGCAGGTTCTGCAACATAGGACAAGAGTCCACATAATAGACAGGGAGATCCATAGATAATAACAAGACATGTTTATTCATATCGATATTCAACCTTTTTATTGTGATAAAGAAAAAGAATCTTTAAAATCATCTTAAAAACAGGACTGAATTGTAAAGGATTTTCTTTGACACCACTGGGTGGCGCTGCTGTCACAGAGCTATGCAGCTCAGTTTCTGAGCTCAACAATCAATTGCTTGATTGGCATCTTGGAGGATTAACGGGACATTTCCCCAATAACTGAAGTAATTCATTATGAAAATTAATTCCCAAACAATACGGCGGCAGGGGAGATTTGGGGTGGGGGGTTATTTATTAGAAAACGGATACTTTTTGTGTCGCCACTATTGTGTCAAATGCCATTACAGTCTTAGGGAGCAAAATGTCTGTACTGATAAAAGTTAAACAAAACAAATGCTGATTTTAGCGTCTAAATGTGTGAAACACAAGGATTCCAAGGGATACATTCAAGGCTTTTTTAAATACATAATCTCCTTTTTGTTATCTGTGCTGATGACAAACAATGTGGGAGTGATTTTGATTCACAGATGATCTGTATTGTTGTGCTTCCAGTAATCCAACATCAAGATCCGATGATTCCTAAGATCCAGACTCAATTCTCAGAAGATCACTATTGTGTTGCCAATATTGTGTCAAATGTCCTTATAGTTTTAGGGAACAAAACATCATTCGTCTTTACTGATAGCTTCTTGTTCTAGTCAGAATAAAACTCATTTTCTTCAAACTGGGGTCGTTCAAACAGCTGTCTAAAACAGGCAAGACATTAATACACTTTGCATACTTAGATGCTTTACAGCAGGGGTCCTCAACCCTGGTCCTGGAGGGCCACTATTCTGCAGGTTTTAGTTATTTCCCTGCACTTCAGCAGGTAGAAACCTGTTAATCACTCAGTCATTCAAATCAGGTGAGTCACAGCAGAGAAACATCTAAAACATTCAGGACAGCGGCCCTCCAGGACCAGGATTGGGGACCTCTGCTTTACAGGAACGCTGCACTTCCTGGAGTAATGGCTTCTGCTTGTTCCTCTGCATCTTCTTACACGCATACATGCTCTTAGGCCGTGGTTCTCAATTGTTTTAGTTTCTGACCTCCAAAAAAAACCCAAAAATCTATGAGCCCAAATATTGTAGCTTGAACATTTCTAAAGAAAAGTGAATAAATCAGAGCATGGTGACAACACAGATTGTTTTAACTGGTATTATGCTTCTTTTTTTAATTTACCACTATTGTTTTTATCTTTTGTAACAATTATAATAAAAAGGAAATATGTTAGAAATTATTTAAAAATTTGGTTTGGTTTCTGGAGAACATCTCAGGACCCCCAAATTGGTGTTTTGTGGCCGACAGAGGAGCCCCGACCCCAACTTTAGGAGCCACTCCTCTCTGGCCTTTTTTTCTGTCTCTCTTACAACCTTTTTTCTGTTCGATGTTTACACAGAGGCTAACTGTCAGGACGAGGATCATGTTCACAATCTTGAAGAGATGCCGACCTGTGAAGGTAAAATGAATTAAAAACAACTTCATCAAAAGAGACCAATTCACACTCGGTGATATTTATGGTCAGAACTGTTGTATGATTGGGTTCAAGCCACAATGAAATGGCCTTTTACTTGATCAGAACTTGGCTCATCGGCGGTGCTGCAGGATCTTCCAGGTTTTCTAACGTAGCCTGTTTAGCTGACTGATGGCACACACTTATTACTAAAGTATGTGCAGAAAAACAAACATCAGCATTATTCAAAGTTTACTGTAAGACAAAATGGTAACCTTTCATCGAGTCAACTGGATCAGGATGGATGTGTTGTAGGAAGTCAGCTGACACTGCTAAAGTTAAAACTTATAATAAACTGAGATAGCTCAGGCATTTTCAAGCAGATGTTTTATGTTTTTCTTACATGGTTCAGAATATCAAAAACATAAAATACTTCTTACTGACTGAGCTCGTTCCTCTATAGGTTTCTGTAATATGAGAGTTACACGGCTTATGTTCCTGAAGTGTTTTGGTGACTTGATGTTCCGTCAGTAATTATATCAACTGAACCCCTGCTCTGTGAGATACTTCACCAGGAACCAAAATCAGACTGAAATACAGCTGTCATACAGCAGAGCTTTAAGAGCGGCCACAAAATGGAGCCAAAGACAGTACAGCTGAATGTTCTGAATGACCACCACATGCTGCCTTGATTTTCCACCAGTTTCTATTTGTTCTACGCTGCAGCAGCTGATCACTGCCTATAAACAGCTCCAGCTGAAGCTGACAAGCGCCTTACTTATTGGAACTTAAGAGTTTAGATTAGATCAGACAGGGCATTTAATGTTGCCCATTGAGATGTCAGGTCATCAAAGGAACAGAGGGTCGGCTTTAAATAGAAGTAAACTGAGTGTGTATTGCAAGGAATTCATAAGACACAGGAAAATTAAAAAAAAAAAACACAAACACATAACACATAATAGTTCCTGAACATAGTGGCAACATGCTCACACTTCGGTACACGCTAAAGTTTAGTTCAAATTAAAACAGGGACTTCTTCGAGCATCAAAATGTGACGTTTTGGCTGAAATGGGAGGGCAGTCTGAGCATCCAAAGTCATCTCTTCATTGAAGCTAACGGTGCAAGGTTTGGTTTGCCACTGACGCAACCGACCGTGGCATTTAGAAATGGCTTTCAGCTGACTGAGAAGACGAGGAGACGAGGTTGGACAAAGGAGAACAGGGAGAGAGAGGGACAAAATGGGATGGGGGACAAATAAAGATGGAACCAGATATAGAAAACAAAAAAGGTAAGAGGATCCTCGTATCCTCTGACTTGCTCAGATCAACTCCATCCCTCTACAGTAAAAGCTTTGCCCTGACTTGGCACATGCTCCTGCATGTATTGGGTTGATTTCAGCCCTTTTAACAAAAATGCCAGAGTTCAGCTCTGCTGGTAGGGATGCACAATAAGATATGACTAAAGCCTCAGTCATGTTGGGATGATATGCTTCCAAGTGGCTGCTTCTTTGCTGCGTCCACCCAGACTTGAGCATTGTGTTTATATGTGTGTGTGTGTATATATATATATATATATATATATATATATATATATATATATATATATATATATATATATATGTGTGTGTATAATTTTGACATAAAGTGGAGCTCTGTACATTATGTGAAGCGACAGACATGCTTCCATGCAAATTTAATAAGAGATAACATAAAAACAAAATCCCGCCACATCAAATATTCACAACATTCACAACAGTATAACAAAAATGATACTCTTTTTAAGGCTTCATACACAGGTTTTGGTGCACAGGATTTTCTATTCTGTTTCCACAATCCACATATTAGCAGTTCAGATGTTATTTTCATCTACTTTTAGCTGTTTGTGAGGATGACATTGTTTGCAACCTTGGATAATTATGTGGTCTCTTGTCTTTATTACGTGTGTGTGTCTTTAATTTTTCATGTTTTTTTTTTATGTGCAATCTCTCAAGTGGTTTTTGGATGTATTGTGGGATTCAAACAAGGAGATTGTTCATAAAAAGGCTAGTATCTTTGCAGCACACTTTGCCCCTGAAGATATGAACCTGTATTATGTTTGTCATTTATTACATCATATATTGTGGTCATGACTAATACTGGTTGTTTTTAGTCTGTTTAACATAAAGTTGTCAATTTATTCCAAAATTTCTACATTTTAGTTGAATATAGGTAATTTTTTGTGCAGCCAAACTTAAACGTTTGAGCACTCATTAATTAAAAATATAAAGTGAGGTTTATTGTGCATTATGCAAAGTTAATTTTATTTTATTTTATTAAACATGAAAACTAGTGGATATTTTTGGTTTCCTAAAAAAAAATGAATAAATGTTTCATAATCTGCAAACAATCATTTTTTATTTTTTTTAAAGAAACTCTTATATTGCAGGAATAAAAGCTTGTTGTTCCATTGCAATAATAATGCTTATTTCATACAAAAAAAATAATTATTTCATTTTCAATTATCAACCGCCACTGAAAGGCGGACAGTGACGTTTTTGCCTGTCTGTCTCAAGAACCACTGGATGGATTTTAATGAAACGTTCAGGAAATAATCATTAGATGTACATCTACAACTGATTAACATGTGGAGTCAATCCAGTTCAAGCTGAATGCCACAGCTAATTGACATTAGCCAAAACAAAACTGGCTTTGACTCAGTCAAATTACCAGGTTTTGAGCGAAAATTTGAGGTAGTGGGAGCTGAGAGTCCTTCATAGTGACATCCCCAGATATCAAGGTTTGACCAAAGCAGCTGGTAACTTTAAAATGGAGGGCGGTGGGTGATATGCATTCCTTCATGGGATGTTGGCATTTACTAGATTTATCAGTTGCCAGTTTGATGCTATTGCAGCATTGTGAGGTTTGAGTTGTTCTTCAGTCTATCCGCCTTCCAGCTGTTGCCGTTGTGTGGCACTAACAGCCCGCCATACTGCAGTTCCTCTCATCCCCGCTGAGTGTCGCTGCCGACACTGTTATCCAAGCGGTCTGTCGGTCCGTCTGGCGGGGATGGGAGGTGGTGGGGGGTGTTTTATTGTGAGCTTATGAGAGAGGGTGAGAGAGAGAGAGAGAGAGAGAGAGGGAGGAAGGGAGGGAAAGCACCTCCGCCGCTCTCCTTGCCTCCTCTCCTGTGCGCAGTGCTCCGGCCCGGCCGCTCCTACCTTCCCTCCTTCATCACCTCCCCACAGCTGGCTCGCTCCTCTCTCTCTCTCTCTCCTCTCTCCGATGCTGCCTTTCTTCTCTCGCGCCACCGAGCTGGAGGGACGACTTCCGAGCAGGGGTGTGCGTGCGTGTGTGCGTGTGTGTAGAATGACTGACTACTACCTGCTTTGCATGGTCTGAATTTCGGGAGATTCGCGCACGTCGGAAAGGAGTGGAGTCCAGAGAGGGAAGAAAAGGAGGCTCTCCGTCCCCCGAGGGATTGTATTTTACAGTAAGCAGGCGCAATGTCATCCCCGGCTCCTCATTCCGCTCGTCTCACACCTCCCATCTGTGCAGAGGCTTGACAGAGAAAATTGCTAGAATCTGACAAGCCTGTGGGGAATATGGCCGGATGTTGTGTTTGAGCCGATGAGTGCGCCAGATGTTTTTTTTTCTTCCTTTCTTTTGCAGATTGAAATATGTGCTGTGAATTGTGCTTTTTGTTACGATGATGGGCATGATCGTGGACTGAGAATGGGACCCCCCCTCCCCCCAACCCCCCCATCACCATCTCATCTCAGCTGGCCGCGCATCAATCCATCCGAGGCCGAGGTGTGTGTGTGTGCGCGCGCGCGCATGTGTGTGTGGGGGGTCGCAGTGATGAAGGGGTTGGCCGCCGCGGACGCGGTTTCGCTCTCTGATTGACCCAAATTTGAGCGATACATTCGCGAGATTATCACGCGTGACAGCGGTCCAGCGTGCGCGCCGGCTCGCGCGTCTTTGTGTTGCCGTTTGCGGAGAGCCGCCCGGATCGTGCGGATTTCTTTATTTCATTCCGTGTCTGTTTTTGCCTCAGCCGCCGTTAAGGCATGTGCGAGGATGTGAAAGCGCACCTTGGTGCCTGTGTGCTCCAGCTCTGGCCTGCATGCTGATAACTACAGACCCCCAACACACACACACACACACACACACTTTGTGGTTCTTATCAGCTGCAGGCTGTCTCTCCTCACTCACCTTGTAGCTAAAATAGATGTTGAGACAGAGATCACCAGGATGTGTGCTTGTCTTAATTTGCTTGTGAATTTTGGGCCCTTATTGTTGCGAAGAACTGGCCTTCCCTTCTTTAATCAGTCATGGTCAGCTGCAGGATGTCTTGTTTGAACCTGATTTCTGTATTGTTTCCTGTGGTTAGTGCTGTTGATAAAATATTACACTCTAAAAAAAAGGATATTTGGGTGTTGTTTGATTTACACATACAAAACAAGCAAGTTTTGGTTTGGGCAACCAAATACTTTTAATCAAATCTAACTCAACCCCTTTGCCTAATGGGATGGTTTTGTCATTTTTGAAGCAATGTTCTGTCAGATATTTATCAGTAGTATCTTATCAGTCATGGAGGCTAAGCTAGGCTAATAGCCAGCCAAACGAGAGCCAGCTTTTATCGATTTTCAAGGCTTTAAAACAACTTTCTCTCAAAAACAACATGCCGGTTTGAAAGAACGTTTCATGAGCTAATAATAAATCTAGGCATTAATACATGACACCATTTGTTTAGTTTGTCGCTGTTTGCTCAACCGTACAACGTCTGTGTTATGATACTAATGAATTACTCTCTGACTGATGTCACAACTGACAAGATGCTAACCGCTGATAACTATCTGACTGAACGTCACTTCAAAAAGGAGTGAACTCCTTTTTGAAAATGCACTTTTCCTTTTAGCGAATGGAGACTGTCTCAAGGTGTTTTTCTTGCTTTTTGGAGGGAGGGAGATTCAGAAATCTTCTGAATCCATTGCCATCCATGAACCACATGATGAGGGCGAAGCTTGAAATAACTGAGGGCCTAGCGTTCGTTGAAGGAATGCATATCACCCACCGCCACCCACCATCTAAGATTATCTCCTGTTGAGAATTGTTGCTGGTGTAGCCATTTTCATCAAACCTTGAAAGTAATGTTAAGTGCAACATCATGCAATATTACAATACATTACGCTCAGAGTATGGGTTGTAAAATGACTCTTAGCTACTACCACATCAAATTTTGGCTCAATATTTGTAAAACTGACTGAGTTATAGCCATGTTGCCAGAGATATTTTGCTAACAGGAGTGACTCCAAGTTTTAAATGATGTTGAGCAATGAGTATTGGGGAATACTGTCAGCTACAACCACACTAAAGTTTTAGCACAAAACCTCAAAAGTCAGCTGGCTGTGACGGCCATCTTGAATTGGGCTGATTTCAAATGTTAATCAGTTGAAGATGTGCTTACATTGACGACTTTCTGCATATTTCACTGATAATCAGAAATTCACGAGATATTTGACAGACACAGGCAAAAATATTACTGCCCACCTTTGTCTTTTTGGTAGAGAGCAATAATTATTACTTTTTACATTTAAACAACCACCTTTAGTGGAACCAGTTGCTGAAACTAAATCAGGTAGCTGTAACATTTAATTTCTTAGAGTCTACATTTAATAAGTACTGGACTGTGGTGGGGTTTATCAGTACTGTAGATTGTGTTAAAGGTTGAAACATGCAACTAAGTTATTTTAGGGGCAGCTATGGTGCTCACAGAATGAAAATATAAGATAAGTGGGTATGGCTGCCTACATATAATCTCATTTTCACACTTGGGGTTTCTTGTTTGTAAGCAATGCAACAAACAAGACCACTGAGGGATTTGATGCTCCAGTTTGATCCAATCAATCAAAACTAGTCAAAGCATCTATTAGATGGTTCTGTTCTTTATTCACCCTGGTACAAGTACTTGAAAGCAACAGTTTTACCATGCCTTTGACTATTACCTAACTGTCCTAGTGGTGCACTAACCTAAACCAAAAAGAACTACTGATCACGCTTGTTCCAAATATAGTGATAACGCTTTGCAAGCTTCTGATCAGGTCTGTTGATGTAGGCTAGCAGACAGTCAAATAAGGTAAAAATTGACTTCTTTTTTCTTGTCGGTTTTGATTTTGGTGTGTCACTTAAGTGGAAAATTAGCAAGGGATTCTGCAAAAGGGTTGTTGTTGTTGTAGAAGACATCTTATTTTTGCAAATCCGATTAAAGACCTTCATTATCATTAATAACTTTTTTCATTCACAATTTAAACTCCAAAGTGCTTTCATAGCTGGCTGGTGTTTTCATGTCATGATCGCTCAGGATGACTCTGTTTGCAAGTTTCCCCAGTTTATGGAACCGACGACTGGTCAAGCTAATGGGAAGTAACGCTTTTGATGTTGAACTTTGTTGTTTTTTTCTTTTATTTCCAAATAAACAACAAAACACTGCTAGGCTGTATAACTTGCAAAATGTGAAACCGCAACCAGCAGCCAGTTAGCTGAGCTAGTTCCGTCCTCCTGGTCATCTAAAGTAGCAAACTGTCCATTTGTGGTGCTTGCATTAAATTGTGGACTACTTTGTGGCAAACCGTAATGATTTGATTGAGTCTTCCTGTTGCCTAGCAACTTCAAGGTGATGACAATGCCACATTAGGCAGACAGATGTAAGTGAGGTAACCTAGCTATAATTTAGTCAAAAGGTTAAAACATCCTGCGCTTTCTAATGAAAACTAAGATGAATATAAGGTCAATGACTGTGTCTAAGGCTCTGATAGTGTCACGTTGTAACATAACTGGCACCTTGCAACATATCATTCAATAGGCAGGGTTAATGCTGTTAAAAGGGGTATTGTAAGCCATGAACACTAACAGAGAAGGTTTTGAGCCCAAAAATAACCAAGCTTTAAGTGAGAAATAAACTGAACAAAGTACTGGCCTTATTCAGGACTCAGGCCATGGTATGTCCTCCAATCGATTTCAACATAACTGAATAATTGTCTTGTGATCCCTCTCAAGATCACTTCCTTTAGATCTAGAACCAGTGACTGACCTCATCATGCATTAAAAATACTTTTCAGCCATATAACATAAGCACTTTTCTCATGTTTCTACTCTGAACATTATCATAGGTTTACCTTCTTGTATCCAGTTTTCATTTAGTCGGCTAGAGCTCATGCACAAACACTTTGTGTTTACTGACTGCTACAAGCTGGATTTGCAACATCCCTGTTGTAATCGGTGATTTTGTTGACACTTCCTGGTGGACATGCTTGGCTCCTCCTACTGGTGGAGTCAGGCAGGTTTTTTGCACACCTGAAGGAGATGAGGCATCAGATGAGTTGCTGTATTTAAGGCTGTGGTGGGAACCAGATCAGCGCTGGAGCATTGCTTACCTCGTGGTAAAGTCTTCAAGCCAGCTCAGTAACCTGCCTGTAAAGTTACAGATTAACTTACCTGTGTTTTTGTATTCGTCCTCTTAGTGAGTTCCTGTCTGCCTGACGTTCCAGTCTGGTTCCGGTTCCATCTGCAACGACCCAGCCTTGATTCCTCGTTGATGTTTTTTGTCTTCCTCAACAACCGATGCAGAACCTCACCTGACTATTTAGTAAGCCTCCAATCAGTTGATTCATTTATCGCTCGCTTAAGATCCTCGTTTGATCACTTACCGTTTCTCCTCCGCTTTTCAGATTCCACTTCCGTTCCGGTCATCTCACTCCTTACTGTAAATAAATTCACTTACCTGATATCTGAGTCCTGTAGTCTGTCTACCACCAAGCTGTTGTTTTCTCTTCGACGTCAGAGAAACCTGACAGAATAATAATTTAACAGCATCTATTTATTTTAGGTTTCCTCCTGGTAGCTGTGTTACATTCACCTTTAAAAAAAAACATTTCCATATCAGATTGCTATTACAATATTGTATGATCTAGGGAAATCTGAAGCTCCAGATCCTTGGTTGTAATTGGTCATTTAAGTTAAACACTGCCTATTTTGCATGTATGCACATATTCAGAGTTGGATACACACGTATGTCCTGTACACAGCAGGGTAAATAAGTCCCAGAAATCTGTAGACAATTGGCTACAATAAAAATAAAAAAGACAAATGTGTGCTGTGGATCATGTAACCATGGGAACCATAAATTCAGTTTGTAAAGCATGACCTGCTGCCCATGTTTATTTTAGTTTAGTCCAGATTTGCAAAGAAATCCATAAACAGCCAGAATTGGAAAATGTATTAGTGTAGGTCTGTCTTTTGGGATATATGAAATTGTATTTAAATTAGGTCAGTGATGTGATTTACTTGTTATTATGAAACAAATTGAAAAATAATTCCTTTTTTAAAGAGGAGAGTATATAAGTTAAAGTGTTAAAGTTGAGTTGTCACTACCTAAACCCAGATACTCCTAACATTTGTCCCTGAGAGTTTATCTTTTCAGCAAACATGTTTGATGACTTTTGTGTTCTCAAAACTCTTAAGAGAACTAGCATTTTTAAAAATTAGGTGTTGGGAAAATTGGTGTATTTGTTTTGCAAAAGAACCATTAAATTATGCTTCAAATGCCTTCTTTCTTTGTGAATGCAGCCAGAACTTGAACCTGAAAAATTGAGGTGACTAAAAAAAATTCCTAACCACCACCTTAAGCAGCAGGGCTGAAAAAATTACTTTAAAGTATTATTTGAGGTTTTGTTGAGTCAGATAACAACAAAACCCTGACTGTGTTGCAAACCATGAGCTCTTCTGTGCACTAAAGCATTCTGGAGTCAAAAGTGAGGCCATCTGTCCCACAAATGAGGCTTGGATCAAAATGGATTAGGCCACTGGACAAAGATGTAAACTACAAACGACTGAAAAAAGTGGCAAAATCAAAGCCTTGTAATGAACTAGTCAAAGTCCAGGCAGTAACCAGACTGAAATGATGTTGTGGGAATAAACAAATTTGTGCAAATCTCAATGAACTGAAGCAGTGTTGTAAAGAAGAGGGGTCCAAGTTTCCGCCACATTGTGAAGCCTGTTACTGTCATAGGGTAATAGGATACTTTTAATTTTCTCAAAGACTACTTCTTCTTCAGCATTTGTTAAATACATAATGTTACACTGCAATATGTCAATGTGTTGTTAAAGTTGCTATAATCTAATATTTAAGACCCTGTGAGGCGCAAATAACTTTTTTTTACCTACATACTTATAGTATGTTACAAAACTAGAACCTCCCCAAAGTCAATACTTTGTAGAGCCACCTTTTGTAACAGTGAAAGCACCAAATCTCTTTAGGTTGGCTCCATGATCTTGGTACATCTGGCCACTGGAATCTTTACCCATTCTTTATGATAACACTGCTTAAGCTACTTTAAGTTGGGTAGGCCCATTGTTCTGCTGGAAGGTGAACCTTCGTCCCAGTCTCAAATCTCTGAGAGACTCACACAAGTTTCCCTCAAGGATTTCTCTAGATTTGCTCCATCCATCTGTCTTTCAGCTCTGACGTTTCCCATTCCCTGCTTATAAAAAACATCCCTATGATTCTGCCACCACCATGCTGTAGGGATGGTGTTCACAACATGATGAGAGGTAGTAGGTTTGTACCAAACATGGTGATGACCTTGTTGTACAAAAGTTACAAAAAAAAATTTAGTTTCATCTGACCATGGCCCCTTCATCCGCATGTCTCGTGANAAAGATAAGACGTTGCGTCCGTGCATTGATTTTCGAGGCCTGAATGCTATTACTGTTAAGAACAAATATCCACTCCCTTTACTCGATTCGGTCCATGAGAGGTTGCATTCGGCTACGGTTTTTTCTAAACTAGATCTTAGAAACGCATACCATCTCGTGCGGATAAGGGAGGGGGACGAATGGAAGACGGCGTTCAAGACCCATTTAGGGCATTTCGAATATTTGGTCATGCCTTTTGGGCTGACCAATGCCCCGGCCGTTTTCCAGGCGTTAGTGAACGACGTTCTTCGTGATTTCTTGAACGATTTTATTTTTGTTTATCTGGATGATATTTTGATTTTTTTCGCGTGATCTCGACTCGCACAAAAATCATGTCAGGGCAGTTCTGCAGAAATTGTTTGAGAATCAGCTTTTTGTCAAGGCAGTGAAGTGCGAATTTCACATGGACTCAGAGACTTTTTTGGGCTTCATTTTTGAAAGGGGTCAGTTCCGTACGAACCCTGAGAAGGTCCGTGCAGTAACAGAATGGCCAGTCCCATCCAATAGGAAGGAGCTCCAACGTTTTCTTGGTTTCGCAAACTTTTACCGGAGATTTATAAAAGACTATAGCCGAGTTGCAGCTCCATTAACACAACTCACCTCTACCCTCCGTTCATTCGTTTGGACTCTTGAGGCCGACTCTGCATTCAGCCGACTCAAATCGTTGTTTTCCTCTGCACCAGTGCTTTGTCATCTCGATCCAGAGAGACAATTTATTGTCGAAGTTGATGCTTCGGATTCTGGAGTCGGGGCAGTGCTGTCTCAACGGTCCCCTGAGGATAACAAGATCCACCCCTGTGCATTCTACTCCCGGAGATTGTCTGCATCAGAGAGGAACTATGATGTGGGCAACCGAGAATTGTTAGCCATCAAATTGGCATTAGAAGAGTGGCGGCATTGGCTTGAGGGGGGGGAGGTTCCATTTGTTATATGGACTGACCATAAGAATCTCACGTATTTACAAAACGCTAAGAGACTTACACCACGACAGGCAAGATGGTCGTTATTTTTTGCTCGATTCCATTTTGTGATTACTTACAGGCCTGGCTCCAAGAATGTCAAACCCGACGCCTTGTCCCGACAGTTCTCCGATTCCGACACACCCAAGACGGATGTCAACGTGCTCGCTCCTACCTGCTTTGTGGGATCAGTAACCTGGAACATAGAGAACACCATTGCCTTGGCACAACAGGCAGAACCTGATCCGGGACCGGTCCTCCAGGAAGGAGGTTCGTGCCACGAACCGTCATCAGTAAGGTATTGGACTGGATACATAACCACAGACTTACCTGCCATCCCGGCGTTTCTCGGATGTTGGCTTTTGCAAAGAGATATTTTTGGTGGCCAACCATGGTTCCGGATGTGAAGGAGTATGTTTCAGCCTGTTCTGTTTGTGCTAGAAATAAGACCCAACATCAACCACCTGCTGGCCTTCTCCAACCACTACCCACTCCTGCTAGACCCTGGTCACACATTGCCCTAGATTTCATTACCGGACTTCCACCTTCTGAAGGTAACACCGTTATATTAAATATCATAGACCGGTTCTCCAAAGCAGCTCACTTCATCCCGCTAGCCAAACTTCCGTCAGCTTTTGAAACAGCACAGCTCCTAGTCACTCACGTTTTCAGACTTCATGGCATACCACTTGACATTGTTTCAGACCGCGGACCACAGTTCATCTCTCATGTTTGGAAAGC
>NC_051449.1:16658410-16753775 GCF_001649575.2 Kryptolebias marmoratus | reverse complement strand
CCTGCCTGTAAAGTTACAGATTAACTTACCTGTGTTTTTGTATTCGTCCTCTTAGTGAGTTCCTGTCTGCCTGACGTTCCAGTCTGGTTCCGGTCCCATCTGCAACGACCCAGCCTTGATTCCTCGTTGATGTTTTTTGTCTTCCTCAACAACCGATGCAGAACCTCACCTGACTATTTAGTAAGCCTCCAATCAGTTGATTCGTTTATCGCTCGCTTAAGATCCTCGTTTGATCACTTACCGTTTCTCCTCCGCTTTTCAGATTCCACTTCCGTTCCGGTCATCTCACTCCTTACTGTAAATAAATTCACTTACCTGATATCTGAGTCCTGTAGTCTGTCTACCACCAAGCTGTTGTTTTCTCTTCGACGTCAGAGAAACCTGACAATCCCGAACCAGGGCTTTGAACACTTAACACACACAGGTGAAACTGCCAGCCAGTGTTCTCGTCACACAACATTAAACTGATCAAAGAGGCCTTTTCTCCCTAATGTTGCATTCCCGTATCCCGCTGTGTAGCATTACGGGAAGCCAGAAATCGTCAGAGTACATTCGGTTGTTATTCTGGGACGTGGTACCCAATCACCCCACCACCACCTCCCATCTTTCCAACCCACCCACCCCGCTCTCCATTTCTCTGTCTAATTGCCAAAGATTCATGGAAGATGGCAGAATGACCCTCATAGCATCGTCCCTGGAGGGAAGTCTGAAAAGTGATGCACTCCACCATGGTTCAGGGAAGTGTTTCCAGTGTGCTATCATCCTTTTCCAAATACTCGCCTCTGCTGCTTCAGCCTCAACAGGCTTCATTAAGATTTTATATTCAAAAGATGATACATGCGATGTGGATAAACTTCTAATAACCTCTCCTGGAATTATATAAGACATATAGCCCCCCAGAGCTGCATAAACAAAATACACTTGTAGAAATTGTGAAATTGCATAACTTGGTGCATAGGTTAAAACACACCAATGTGTCAATGCAAACAGGACTAAACATCAAAAGCAGGCCACTGAGAATAAAGACAACACAAACAGGCATATAACGGGTACTACAGATACATAGTTGCTAAATAATTGATTAGAATGAGACATCCTATGACCCACTAATATTGTTTGTATGGGTTTCTATGTTGTTGTATGTAGTCTGTTGCTGTAGACCTTAGATTGTATTAAAATTCTTTCTCAGTTTAAATTTGTTATATTGATTGATTATATTAGTTATTAAATAAAATATGACATTTATACCATCCCTGTCCCACAAAACTATTCACTTCCTCCTTCCTTTACATGTAAAACCAGTTCCTGAGAGCCACAGTCTCATGTGTCAAAACAAGGGTCACTAAGGGTCAACTGAGACACATTTTGGAGCAAAATCGTTCCCTATGTGAACCAGCCGACCATACTCTTAAACTGATAATCTCTGTTGATAACCTTGTTCAAAAGGAGGGACACACAAAGGCAGAGTGAGGCTCCGTGTTGCCTGGTCATTGTGCTCCAATTAAGGCAGCATCTGATTTCTATCACAGAGTGCGCCTCCCCTTCTCGCACCGGTGAGTAGATGGCAGGATGGGTTGCCTGGTCAACAACCTGTTCTTTGTGCGCAAGAGCAAATACATAGTAGATGGGAAAGAAAAGGGGGGGAGGGGGGCAAATGGAGGACCGTATTTTAAGCAAAACCTGATTGAAAATGTTGTAAAACGTGAATTGGAAAAGTCTGAAGCCTGCTCCAGAGTTCAAGATTTGGTTCAAAATGACAAACAACGCTGTTAATTTGTGAAAGCCTGTTTTAATCATTTCTCATTACAAATAGTTGCAGACACCATCCTCCCTTTTGCTTGAATCTTAGATGTTTCTGCACGCTAACACTTCAGCCTTTTAAAAATGTGTTAAAAGCAACATATATTCCAATAATGAGGCAACAGTGTGCAGAAACTTATGCTTCCTTCACAATGGATGACAATCCTCTTATGACATAAAAATCAGCCAGCCTGTGGATGAGCATTGCAGATCTTCAGGGATGTATTAGGAACATAATGGGCTCCCAATTACGTGTGACAGGTTTACGTGGTTTTGAGCATGCATAAAACCTCTGCAGTAAGATTGTGTTGGCTTATCATCATGGTGGCAACGTGTCAGGCTCCTGGTTGGAGCAGGGTTGCAGGGTATCCTTGACAACGTAGCTTGGTCATTAAGAAACTGAAGGAGGACTGGCCACACTGGCCACATGTCTGGGCTATGATTGAGACAAGGTCTTGGAAACAACCTAGTGCGAATGAAAGAGGGTGAGGGCGTGGGGGGTCCAAACTGGCTACAATCCAGCTATGTTGTAAAAGGTGGTAGAGAGCATAGCAAGGTTGTCATCCTGTGTGAAATGAGCCTTAGATCAAGTCTTTGCATACTGAAAACAAAATACATTTTGGTGCTGATACAAACCACTTTGTTAAAATGGTAAGAAACGGCATTAGACTTGGTAGAGAACCGCACTTGAGTGACCTTGTAATTTATTCATAAACTAAATATTTCTATTTCTTTTTCACACAACCATTTTGTTTCAAATCCTTGAAAGATGTCCAAAAGGATTAGAGTGTATGTTTACTGTTACCGCAAACTCCAACGATCTGCAGTACTCTACCTTGCTGGATAGAAATCAAACGAGTAAAGCTGAACATCAGACGATTCTTGTCACCACCCAATTAAGTGGTGTATCTGTACTTCTTGTACACTGAGGCGAAAGCAGGTAGCTGCAGTAAACAAGTGAATAACTAAATTCTGAGTGTGTGGAAATGATATAGACTGATGGAAACCTGAAAGCGCTGCTGCTGACGTTTGCACTACATAAGCACCCATCACAGAGCTCAGGTGACTTAACGACCACCATCCACATCTTCTCTGTGTAGTATCCACTTGTGAGTCGGGCTGGTACACTAATGGATGATGGTGAATAGCAGCTGCACTTTGCTTTTCTGTCTCAGGCACTGGGCGGTTTTCTCTCTCCTCTGCTTCCAAGCCATTGCAGCGCAGATGGGTGTGTATACGGACGAGGTAATGGCTCTTTGGTAGATGTATCTTTTTGTCACTTGTGTTTTTCTTCTTTTCACTCAACCGTTGAGTGCACACTTTCAAAATGGAGAAATCCTTTTGCAAAGTCACTTTACATCTATATTTATGTTGGCTTCCATCTAGCTGTTGAAAAAAAAAAGGATATTTAAGTCAAAAGGCGCTCATAACTGTCCAGCTGTGCTTGCTCAAATAATGACATTTACAGTTCAGCTCGGTAACTACACTGAGCAAGTCCCTGTCCAGCTCAGCCAGAAGGTCACAAAACTCATTTCTAATCACTCCAGTACGTGAGAGAATTAATGAGGGATTGCTAAATGAGAGGCATCTTTCATCTCTGTGTTAAGCCAAGTTCAGACAAGCCCTGTCATTACTGTTTCAGTGAGTACACGTTTCTCTTTGTGTCTGGCATAACTCTGACACTGCGTGTCCCTCAGCACTGGGGGAGACAATAATACTCTACCTAATCCACCTCTCACTGCATTGCTCACCCAATCAATCCCCCATAGAGCAGAGTTGAGCGTTGCCAAGTTGTGGTTGCCTTGGCAACATGAGCCCGGGTTTGCCATGATGTCAGCCAGGTGCGGTCCAGCAGTTTGGACTATAACAAGGCCGACCCCTTGTTGGAGATAATGAGCCAGACTCAGCTGTCATGGCGATGGCTCTTTTTGTGCACGAGATGAGGTCAGCGAGGGGCGACTCCCAATTAGCTCAAAGTGTGTCAGGGAGACAATGAGTGGGCGGGTAGAAGGGGGCAGGAAGAGTGTTCCCTCTCAGGTTTATTAGCTGTGTAATTGAATGTGGGTGAATGGTTTTCTGTCTAATGTGTAATATATGATGTTAAATTTATTTGACAAATGTGTTATGTTAAAACATTTGAAAACAACAACAACAACAACAACAGTAAAGGGTTGGTTATTGTTGGTGATTTTTTTTTCCCCAGTGCATTCAACATACTAAAAAAACTTCTGTCATACTATAGTTGTTACTATTAGGGAAATATCTAATGGCACTTCCTTAAAAGAAGAGAAGCTTGAGACAGATGTGTGAAGTTTGCTTTATAGCATTTTGTTAACATTGTTAAAAGGTACAGTATATTACAGCTAAACTAGGATAATTTTATCAACTTACCTATGAGTTTTTATTTGTCTTAAACCTAACAAACAGAAATAAATAGTGTCAACAACAAGTATGTCCTATCAGTCATCAGATACTTCACAGTATAATTGCTTGGTCAAAGGAAGAGATAAAAGCCACTGACTTCAAGACACGAAAGCTCCTCACAATGCACCCTAAGTCCAGCACCCTGAGACTGTACACTAAGAGAAAGGAGGGAGGAAGAGGGCTAGTGAGCATCAGAGCCACTATACAGGATGAAACAACCAAGATCCTGGAGTACATCAGGAAGAAAGCCCCACAATGATGATCTGCTAAGTGCATGTCTCCGGCAGCAGAAACACAATGTGGAAGATGAGAGACAAAAGGAACCATTATAGAAAGATATGCCCCTGCACGGCATGTACCACCGGCAGATTGAGGAAGTGGCTGATATCAACAAGTCCTGCCAGTGGCTAGAAAGAGCTGGATTGAAGGACAGCACAGAGACACTAGTCATGGCAACACAAGAACAATAAAGGCTGAGGTCTATCATACGAGGCAGGACCCTCTGTGCACTCTGTGCTGTGACTCCCAAACTGGAAGAGTGGCTCCAACAGATCCCAGGAACAACCTCAGAGATCTCTGTCTAGAAGAGTGCCGTTCTAGAACCAGCTAAGACAGTGTAGACCCCACAAGCCTCCAGGCCTCTGGTAGAGGACCCGAGCTTGAAGTAAAACTGCTCACATAGAAGAAGGGGAAGTAATAAATAAATAAAAACACTTATATATATATATACACACACAGTATACACAGTATCTGCCACCACACACAGTAAATAGTCAGACAGTGTAGTAGTGTTTGTTAGACCAAATGATTCATCTTTCGTTCACAAAAAATACATTAAGAATAAGTGGAGCTTTAAAGGAAGAGGAAACAAACCAGGAATGAGACTAACTATTTGAAGCAACAGTTTGCATTTTACCTAATCTTGTTTCTGTTCACTTCCATTTTGCTTGGTATAATTCTGAATAATTAAAAAAACGTGTTACTGTATTCATTATTTTATTTTCATTTTTATTTTATAAAATATTTACAGTAAAAATGTCATTTTATGAAACTGCATTTGAGTCAAACATGAAACACTTATTTTTATTGCACATTATTTGCTGAGCAAAGCTGCAGATCCAGTGTTAAACGACAAATCAGACATCAGAGTTAAACATCTTCATATTAATGTCCGCTTGTTATGTGGTTTAACATCCTTCCATGCTCACTCACTGCTCTTTGTTTACCCTTTATGATTCCGGCGGACTGCGCCGTCAAACACAGGCAGTGTCAGACCATTTTAGACACATTTACCGGCACACTTTATTATCCTGACAAGAGAAGTGGTTTCTGTAATATGTATGCTGTGCGTACACTTGTTTCGTTTTGCATGTGCGCGCTTTGGACTTGGTGGGCGTTTAAGGACTGTCAGCTGCAGCCTGACAGCCGCTCTTTGTTCTCACTCTTCAATGTAAGTGGGCCTTACATAATTACAAATGAGCTTCTTATCCGTAATGCTGTTAGGAGAAAGCCATTATGTCCTGTGGAGCTTTTGGAGCTATGGAGTAAAAAATAATTCACACGTTGTGGTCAGGCTCCCATTAATCATTTACCTCCTTGATGAGAACATTTTTTTTTCTCTGAACTTTAAACTACTTCACTGCCCTTGTTCTTTGGGACGGGCGGGTGATGAATTCATATCATGACTTTTCACAAGAAGAAGCAATTTTTTTCATCCAGGTGCGAAGTAAGCAGTTTTATTAAAAGCATTTTTAATTCTATATTATAATATATATATATATTGGTTGATAACAACACTGTTCCTTTTTCTACCTGCTAAAAAATGGCGAAACAAGATCAGATTCGAACATTTCTAAGTGCTTTTTAAAAAACTGTCCCCACACCTCCACCCTACATGCATTCATTGTTTAGTTTCAGTTTTTTGCTGACACGTCACTGTGGTTTCTGTTGGGTGTGCAGCACTCTGCTGCAGAATCTTTTGTCTCCGTCTGCGTCCTTGATTATTCTGTTACCAATACCATATTTAATTCGCTCCTGAAAAATAACTTTAGTTAGGTATTAGATGTAGGGGGGGTGGAGGGGGTGGGGGGAAAGACCACCCAACCAATTAAACCGTGGAAAGATTCAAAAGTGCTTCAAAAAAGGCCGGCCTTATCTGTTGTTCTGTGACAGTTTTTACATTCTAAGCATTTTTTAAACTTTAAAGGGCATTTCAGTGCCCCAAGCTCTCATTAATTTCTAACCCTTTTGCAGGCATTTGCTTGCTTGCAGGTTTTCCGGGAGTTTGGGTTTCTGTATGTGTGTGTACGTGTGCTGGTGTGTGTATACGCGTGGAGTTGAGGAAGTGGCGTCTGGCCAGTGTGGGTCTGCTTTGTCTGGCTTTAATGCCTCTTCATTCACTGCACTCGCATCCAGCCAGCGCCCTGACAGCCACTAATCTCCTCTTTATCTTAAAGGTTTGCTCAGCACTTTACTGTCCCATTCAGGCGGCTGCCAGTTTAAGATTTTGTATGGCACACTTAGCATTGTGTTCATTAGATAGCACCATAGTTTGATGTATCCAAATGGGGCATTTCTGTGAAGTTATTAAATGAATTTTTTTTTTTTTTTGGTTTAGGCTAAGATACAGCATCTGTATTGATTGGATTGTTGTAGGAGCTCTCTGTGAGCTTGACACCAGGGACCTTTCACTTATCCTCTTGTGCTACCATGAGCTTGGCATTTTCTATCTTTGGGAGATGATTTGCGATCATTACATGTACTCCTACTAGTTTAAAGATACTGGTTATCACTTTAAAATGGACATTTGAAATTTTACACATGAACGTATTTAAAAATAAATAAGAACAAATAGTGTTGTGTAAAAGTCTTTTGGCGTCGTAAAGTAGTTAGCCAGTGTCTGCTGCTGCCTATTGAGACTGACAGCAGCATGAGAGATATGACTGATAGTCATGCTATGTACTCTTAAACCCAGTGGTCTGATTTGAAATATATATATATATAGATGTGTTTTTTCCACATCTAATTCCACTCCCTCTAAATCAGAGGTGGGTAACTATTTTTCCCAAAAGGTCCTGAAACAAACTGAGACTCTTACAGAGAAACATAAATTTTAGAATGAGCCAGAAATATGATTTTGAATAGCTGGTAAAACACATTTCAACTGGGCAATAAAAATCTGAACTAGTCAACTGAAAACTAGTCAGAAACCTTTTATATTTAATCTAAATCATAAACATTAATAAAAAAAAGTGGAAAAATCGTGCACATTTTTGTAACATTTCAAATACCAACGCTAAATTAGCAAGCTGATATAACTAGTTTTTGTAGCTTTCCCCCCCTTTGAACAAGGGCAGTGAAGTCATGTTGCATACCTCAGTTCGATGTGAAGGACAGAGGCATGGTGGTTGTCAGTGACAGACGATCTGTATCTCGATTTGCTGCCTTCTCATGTGTGAAAAGTTTATCTCTCCTACCCTGTTTTCCTCAGAGCACATTTATGCAGCAGAGTCCACCAAACCTTCTTTGACAAACTCCCAATCAGAGAATAGCTTACAAGTTTTTGCTATTTTGACAGTCTTGACCGCTTTGTGTATTTTTTTCTTGTTGCAATTTCTTTTCCATTTTCAAAAGCCGTAAGAGTCGAAATCTGAATGGGTTTTTGTGAGTTATGTTCTCATTGAGTCTGCATGCATTTTCTCCAGGTACTCCAGCTTCCCCTTGATTTTGAGGGTACCTTTCATCATTATTTAGAACCACTTGCCAAATGCTAGTGTGTGAAAATGATTCTATTAAAGTACTAATTCTATGGTCCATGCATGCACTTTCTGACTCTTCTCTGAATCCCTCCTCTGCTACTGTGGAGCTTTTCCGCACTGATTATTTGAAAGTAGAGCAATTTAAATAGTACCTTCCTTTTGTTTTTTTTTATTTTTTATTTTTTTATATCATGACTCTTAGCAAAAGGAAGGTAAATAAAATGTGAGTTTACTTCTAGATGGACCAGTGACCACCTTTTACTTACATATTTGCTTTCTAATTCCGTGTACCTGTCCCAAAAGTTAAACCCCTTGTTGAGGCATTGGTACAACCCAACGTTACAAAGTGTAGGCCTGACTGAAGACGACAAAACCTTATTCAGTAAGAGAATGGAGAAGGACTTTGGCAATGAAGACGCCTAAATTGAATGAAGCTCAAATTACTCAGCTTTATGTCATCCTTAGGTTTAGTATTCCCTTCATGCCCATTGTCTCCTGAACTGGTGTGCCAGAAGCTGTATATGGATTCATTAATTCACAACCTGCTAACACAATACGAAAAATAATCATCAGATTTTTGTAGATGATGTTCACACAAGTTAGTTAGTTAAAGTCCTAACAATCTTATATAACAAGGATAAAAAAAAAAACTACTTTTCCTCTTCTGAAAATTGTTCATAATACAGTCCGTGGGAAACACTTACTGAGGTAATTAGCCAGAAAGGTCTTGTAAGGAGATGTTTAGACCAAAAATAATCAGCGCAAATAATGAGGATGTTGTTTCCAGTCAGTGCCTGTTAAACTACCCCCAGCTCACAAGGCCACGCCCGCGATGTTTGTGCACCGCTCAGGGTTTGGGATTAGCTGAAGGCAGTGTTGTCATTGATCTGCCTGGATGGGGATACATAAACACATAAACACAGATACCAATCAATAGAAACCCACCTTTTACCCAGTGTTTCGTCAGTGGGCACATGACGGCTGAAAGGATCATGGAGTTTTGTCAGTGACCACTCACGACATGGTTAGATTTAACCCTGAGTCTTTATACATCTGAAAGTTAACTTCCAAAGCAATAAGATGGGTTTTTTCTTTATAAATCTGCTCATCTGGGACTTTTTTTTTTTTGCCATGTCCAAATGAGTATTTTGAAGAGCTTGGATGTCAGACAGATAGCAGGGTGTTTACACATGGAAAACAGATGAAAATAAAATCAAATCAGACGCTCCTTTTAACTGCTTTGGATCAGCTTTTACACTCTTTCTGTGAACTGTAAGAGTCTTTAAAGCAGCTTTTTTCCCCCCCAAATCCAATGCCAAGAATTTCATTAAAGATGATGCAAATACTTTTTTATAAACTTTTACACTGCTGCCAATTTCATCTACATGGGTAGAACCACCCACTGCCAAACGGCAAAGATGGGTGATAAAGTTTTTGCTTGTGTCTGTATGTGTGTGTTTGTGTGTCTGTTTGCTACTAAAATATCTCATCAATCATTAGACGAAGTTTAATAAAACCTGCAGGGGGTAATCTTTGGATTTATCCATCTACAACTGTTGATTCTTGTCATTCTTGTCACATGCTCTGAGCTTGACATGTCTGGATATCGCATGAGATGATCATAGTCTAAAACCCAGGCATGAAAAGCATCTGGTGATGTGGATTCCTTCAAGGAATACCCAGCCTTTAATTTACATAGTTCTATGGTTTTTTTGCAAGCATAAATAGCAGCAGCAGCTAGCTGTAATATTTCAGTGGAAGAAGCCGTATAAGTCAAAACAGAAGGTGGTGTAAAGGCTTGCTCACAACCTTTCCACCGAACACCCACTTCAAAAGATCCGAACTGACCCTTTGAGCTGAGCGCCTCACTGATGACTAAGCTTGTGTCGAAGACGTGAAGAGTTTATTGGCAAAGGGTGAAATCACTCAGAGATTTTTCCTCAGCTGGTTAACATACTGTACTCCACATGCTTCAGTATGCACCTTTTGGAGTGGGAAATCATTCTCCGGCCTCCTGTCAGCTGCTGCTGTAAAATAACACGGTGTCCTTACTTATCCCGGCCTTCTGCCTCAATCATTGTATGGCATTGATTTGCTGTGGTGATTTACCGTTTTGTCCCCAGTTAACTGTTTTTCCTGCTTAATTATCAGAAGCCATTGATCAGGCCATCATAAGCCTAATGTGTGTGTTCCTTGAGTTTTACATTTGAAGGACAGAACACAGTATCTCTACTTGTTTCTTTGTTTCGCTTCAGTGTGCCATGACACACTATTACACCATAAAGTAACGTGTGTCACCCTGGTTAGGACTATTTATGAAAGTAATCACTGGAAGAACATCTCCAATTAACTTTTGGAGACAACCACATTCAAGATGGCAAAAACAGCAACGCTTCCTTAACCAACAGAAATAGCTATAATGCAGCCGGTTTTTAAGATATTGAGCTAAAATTTAGTGTGGTAGTAGCTGAGCCTGATCCTCAGCCGACATTTCGACTTGTTTCATGAGATATCCCAATGTCACATGGCATTGCTTTAAACGTCATTTGTCAGGGTTGACCAAAATGACTTCAACTCTGTCATTTCTCCTCATAAGTGGAGTCTAAAACTCTGGCATGAAAGGCGGCGGGCGATATGCATTCCTTCAAGGCATGCTAATCGTTTCATTTCAACAGTTTTTGTGTTTTTAATGATGCCAAGAGATGTGAAACCATACAACAGATCCTAAAGGTTTGTATTGTACTTTACAACCTATAGTCACATTTCACTGCGATGGCTTCCTCTGGGTGGCAATAAACATTATGGGAGCAAAGAGAGAAGTGCGGTGATCCTGGTGAATTTATAGGGTCACTGACAGCTTCACTTCAGCGCTAGAAACTGCTGCTTGTTTCAAAGTTTGAACTGAAAGCCGTCTTCTCCTTTGGTCCTGGTTATTGAAAATGAAGGCGAAGGCAGAGCAATAGTGTTTTTGCCCGTGTCTCGTGTGCGTGCGAGTGCGCGAGTGTGATATGTTGATTTCTCTCATTTAAACTTCCAGACACTGTGGCATCAGGTGCGCCCTGAAACTCTTGGGAAAAAGCACGGAGGGAAAAAGAGAGAGCAGGTGAGACTGTTAGACAGCGGAGTGAAGAGGGAAGAAGTGCAAGGAGGCGCAGAAGGAAGCAAGAAGAGGCTTTCTGTGTGCAGAGAACATTCTTCACTTGTGACAGTGGAAGCCAGTGACACATGAAATATGAGAGACAGCAGCACTCTTCACTATTTATAGCTCTGCAAGGGAGAAGGAGAGAGATAAAGCGGCCACGCCACATACACTTCAGGCAAGAGCTGGCATCATTTCGCCCGCTTTAAATGAAAAAAATTAATAAATAAAGAGGAGCTGCATTCAATTTTTGAGATTGTTTGAATCCATGTAGGCATGGGCCAGTATGGCAGGACAACCTGGAGCAAAAACACCACAATTTCACAAAATCAAAACAAAAACTTAAAAACATAATTTATTCGCTTTTTAAAAAAAAAAAAAAAAAACTGCAATCACTATTAATTTGTTCCCTAAATATGGTCACATATTACATAATAATGATTATTTTATCAGCCAGCATAATAGTATAATATTACTAAATAAATGATTTATTTATAGTTATTTTAATTTAAAGACACAGATATAAATAATAAGAGAACACAAGTGAACATGTTGACAGTGAACCTGTTTAAAATCAGTGTCAGCTTTTTCCTGCACTCAGATTATAGAATAATTTGCCATCAGCATGCAACAATGCTAGCTCTTGTAGCTTGTTGCACACATTTGCTTCAAAACAATGTTGCCTTAAAAAAAATTGAAAAAAAGACTCACTGGGTTATCTGAGCATACGAGCATTAAGGGGTATTCCTCCTCAACTACCAAACAAAATAGGCAAAGGCGGATGATAATGCCATTGCCCATATTTGTGTGTATGTATGTGTGTGTGTGTGTCTGTTAGTAAAGCATCTCATGAACCACTTTATAAATTTTCATTAAACTTGCAGCAAGTAAGCACTGGTTGTCCATTTACAATTGATTAGCTTTTAGAGTGAACTGCATTTAAGACGGCTGCCACGGCCAAATGGTCTTAAAATACACAAAAATGGCTATAACTCAGTCAATTTTACGGATATTGAGCTGAAATTTATTGGGGTAGTGGTGAGAGTCATACTCTGAGTGTGACAGCTCGCAATATGGCAGGAGATAGCACGTGGCGTTCTTTTCAAGATTTGACCAAAACAGCTGCAACCCCATCGTTTCTCAACATAAGCTGATTTTAGTCCAAAACTCTGGCATGAAAGGCAGTGGGTGATATGCATTCCTTTAAGGAATAGGGCTTTAATGTTTCCTAAATAGACTTCCAGGTTCATACTGTAGACTGAAACTGACTGTCATTGAGTCCTTGTAACTGTCTCACATATTCTGAAAAAGCCGCACTACTGCTGATGTTAAATTAGTGTGGGTAGTGGGGGCAGCTATTATTATGAATGTGCTTTTTAAAGTTTTGAAGAACAGCCATCGCTTGACATCATCTGCTTAATTTTCTTTAGACATAAGTTGACTTGAGCTGCTGTGACCCCACATTGCATAACATAGCAGTGCTGTTAGGCCTCAGAGCCATCACCAGATCAGATAAAAGTAAGAGAGGAGGAAATCTTTTATTTGTGATGCACAGCAGCTAGGAGACCCATAAGGGAAGCAGCAAGTTCCTATCTCTCAGAAATGACCCAGCTGGTCACAATTGAGCGATATAATATTTGAAAGTGTTTCTTTTTTCTTTACGTTTCAGTGTTCCACAGCGCGCTCTCTAACTTGCATGAAGCTGTCATCCTGCCAGTTTAATGTTGTTGATCTGGCTTTTAGGCCCAGGCTTTAGCCATGGCTCCTCTTTGATGCTGCTTTCCATAAGCGATTTCTTCACTGATGTCATTTCTTTGGAGAAAAACCCTTCAAAGTGGGGCTGATGTATTATGCATGGCTCTACAGTAGGTAGCCTGTGTGCCAGTGGTGCTCTGGGGTGGTAATGGTGATGTTCTCTGTGCTGAGAATAGCAATAGGAAGTCTTTGCACTGAGGGCTTCTTCTGACGTTGAAAACTTTTGTGGTCAACTTTTTTTCCCCTTCCTTAAAATGTGTGTTCTGTTTGAAATATGAATGCAGAAGTTTCACTTCTAGGGATATCAGTGGACTGGGCTCATATTGGAGAGCTGTAGTGCACTTTAGAAATAAAGTTTTTTGTCTTTTTATCGTGTTTGTAAAGGTTTTTCCCCAGTTTTTTTTACACTTTTGTTTTTCTTTTTTTTTTGAGATGTCAAACAAGTATTGTAGGGTCTCAACACAAAATTCACTAGTTTTTAGGATAAGATTACAATTGTCCATAATTTAATTTCCATTTGTAGGGGCTGAATTAATACCCAGTTATCTTACTTAATCACATTTTGAAAAAAGGTGCAATTTAGACCATTGGTTCCTAGGTCAGGGTCAGGGATTTCTCTGTGAAACACTGAGAGGGGATCTTGAAATAATCTTCAGTAATCAAATTAAATTGACAAATTATTCAAAAGAAAAAAAACACAGAGACAAACAAACAGCAGTGATGAATGAAAGCAATTTGTAAGAAGGTTAAGGCTGTTTATGTTTTTGTTTAATTTGCTTCTAGATAATTTTATGTTTCAGCCAGGGAAGGTTGGCGTCATAAGTCTCTGCTACTCCTTTGTGGGTAGATAGCTAAAGAAGATTGGGAACCACTGATTCAGACAAAACACAGGCTGAATTTTAGACAATCCGAATTTTTCTGACAGACTGATGCTTATATTTCATATTCAGCTCCAGGGACAGGAATTGCACACAGTCAACACAACATTGCACATAGACACTCTCTTTGCAAACAAGCATTATTTTTGTAACACAGGTAGACATTCTGACTTCATGCTGTTTCTCCGGGGCACTTTGGCCTTGACTAACGTGAGCGATTGGTTGTGGAGGCTTTTGATCATGCACAAAACTTCCATGGTGGCAACGTATTGGGGTACTAGGTGAAGCTTGGGGGAATCATGGTGTCAATGTTGGCGGTGTATCCAAGACAGGAAGCCCACGCACGTTGGCGTAACTTGGTTGTCGGGATTTAAAGCAGGACTGGCCACAATGATTCCTAGGCTGTAACCATGATTGTGACAAGGTCATGGAAACAACCCGTAGCAGCATCCTGATCCAGTCTGACAGAGTCACGCCAGGGTGGGTGTACAGAGCAATTTGCAATTTCATAAAAACAACTAAAACGGGAAAGCCAAAGAATTTTTTTTCCCTCAGTGTATTTGAAGAAGTACATTTTTAACTTTTTGACTTGATGTTCTTATTACGCTCCTTGCAAAAAAGGCTTGAGTCTTCAAGGACTGATATGCAGGTGTTAAGTTAAATCACTTTCGACACGCTAATGAGATTACTGAACCTGTGGAGCTTAAAGTGAAAAACACATTACACTTCAATAAATTTAAGCCAGACAAAAAAAAAAAAAAAAAAGGGTAATTATGTTGGCAACTTAAGTCTTTAAAAATAATTTGGCTTTTTCACACAGTGTTTATCTTTTACAAGGATTTGTGACATTTACTAAGTGTTAAAGTGAAAGTTAAAACACTCATCTCCACTTGGTTCTGACAGCATCCGTGTATCGAACAAAAGAGGGAACACACCTGCTTGTCTCCAAAGTTATAGACAGTAAACATGAACAATGTTGGTCTAATTCACTGAATAACATTCTACAGTGAACTGGACCAACATTATTTATGATCGCCTACTGTCATGGAAGGTGAGCGGTTATGTAATTGCTTGTGTGTGTGTGTGTGTGTGGGTGTGTTTGTTTGTCTGTATCTCATGAACTACTGGATGGATTTTATTGAAATTCTCAGAAAAATATCAACCAAACTCAAGATGGCCACCACAGCCAACTTGTAGATATATATTCAATAGCAACTTTCAGAGGGTTAGAAAACAGATAAATGCCTATAACTCAGCCAATTTTACAGCTATTGAGCTAGAATTTAGTATAGTAGTAGCTTACCATGATTTAGACCTCATACTTCAAGCACTGGACCTTGTACAATATTTTTGCTTAAAGATTAGGTATTAACTATTGGCATCAATGTCTGTTTGTTAGAAAAACTTCTCATGAACCACTGAACAGAAACAAACGCTCAGAAAGTAATTATTGGATGTACATCTACAGTTGAACAACTTGACTTAAAGCGGCTGCTACAGCTAAACAGCCTTTATTTGTTTTTTACATTTTTACAGATATTAAGTTAAAATTTGATGTGGTAGTAGCAAGAGAGTGTGCAAGATCTTCCTTTAAAACTTTTAGATGCAAGGTGACGGAAGATATGCGTTTCTTCAAGTAATGCTACTGTTTAGTTATCTGATTGAATGGACGATCATACAGTTTCCCCCAGACATTAATTTCTCACATTAGTTCAGCTGGTGAGGTGGAAATTGGAGGTTTTCTGCTACTCAAGTCCTGTTAATGTCACTTACAGTAAACAAACACAACTTTTAGTTTAAAAAAAGGATGTTTCCCTTATAGATGAACTATGACAATATTTATTGAGCTATTTAAGGATAATTATATTGGTGTAGAAATTCATTGATACATAGAGTTGCATAATTTTTTTAAAATAGCATTGAAGAGTGCAAAGCACAAAAAATAACCCCTTTTTCTATTTCAGTAATGTTCTCACTCACGGTTCACACCTTAACAAACTAAAGGATATGACTTTTATTCAGGTAAGGAATAGTTTGTGTTTATCACAAAGATAGAAAATACAAATTAGCATGGTAACGTAAAAAAACCCCAAAAAACTCTGCCCCACCCTCAGCAGTTTAATTTTAACATCGTTCTGGCTGCATTTTTACAACAAAAGGCTGCACTTTGACCAACTGAATTAACTTGGAGCTTTTCCAGTCTGTAGTCTTGTTCACATCCAGCTTTGTCACTGCGCTTGTTTGCTTCTGTCATCAAGCGGTTTGAATTCCTCGGTGGGTGGAGGAGAGTTTGAATTTGTCATTGCAGAGTGTTTATCATCACAGCTGTAACCTCTGTAATTATACCATGTGATGAAGCCGCCAGCGTACAGAGAATCGCCCAGAGGATCTGTGGAAAAAATGTATAATTCATAACGCCGATTGTATTTTTGGCTGCTCCGGCATGTTGTTAGGAAACAATGATGCGGCAGAAAACAGGGGCCACTTTGTAATGAAGATGTGGATCGAGTCCTTCAGAGAATAATTCGTTTTCCTTCTAGTTTTACTTCCGGCCTCCTCCCGCTGGGAGGCTATACACTCCACTGTCTGTACATCTAACTCTCTACTAAATATAAATATTCTTATTTATTTCCTGCTAATAAACCTGTGTTAGTTTTGCACTGATGTGGCTGCAGTTTGACAGTGATGCACACAGGATTTCTTCTCAAGATTAAGAGCTGAGGTCTGCGATGTGGCCAGTTTTCATGTCTTTGCTTCATCAGTGAGTAGAATAGAGGCAGAATAGAATCAGGAATGTAGAAGATCTTAAGTAACCATCACAATGTGCAAACGTTTCCCACCAAAAGACTTCACTCAGACGTGTAGCAACACAAGGTCAGGCCTGCTGCACGTGAGAGTGGAAGAGAGGGAGAGCAATTCAAAGGAACTGTCTGAAGACCGGGAAAAGGCTTTGGGACTTCCTTTTTTTTATTTTGTTTCTGTGTTTAGTTTTTGAGCAAAGAAATATATTTTTTTGTGGGTTTAAAATAAAAATCTCAATGGGCTCATGGTAGCATCTTTATTCATAGGAATCAGGGAAGATTACGTAAAAAGATAAAAAAAAGAAAAACAAGAGCACATTCACTTAGATAACCATTACGTGAACATCTGCTGGCTTTTAATGTTTGAGTTTAGTTTCATTCAAAGGTAAATTGTTTTCACTTCACATTTGTGGATTTCTGACCTTAGGACATAGTTGCTTTTGGCATGAATCCAAGTGAAAATTTGTGTTTCCATCTCATTCCTAACACTGTGAATGTTATGGATCCCAAAGCTACATCTAAAGATAATGATCTTTTGTTAAGTATTAGAGGGATTGTTGGATGTTCTTTAGGTGTGGTTGTGTGGAGTATCTCTAAAAAGTAGGAATCCTGCCTGCTGTAAACTGTAGTATCAGTTTGGTGAAACAGGAAGAAGTTCTGAATGCTACATTAGTTATAACTGCAATCACTTATTCATTTCCCTCAGACACACAAACCAGTGGATGATATTTTTTTTTTACTTTTATACTCAGGTTTGCAGCCAATATGTAAAAAAAGAAGCCACTCAGAACAACAAAATGTTAACTGGCTGTATTCTGTTAGATTTAAAGCGGACCTTCTTACGGGTTTTAATAAAGCCTACTGAGATGACTTTTGGAATGAGTTTGGTGCTTCATAAATAAACAGAGTTAAATTAATGTGGCTCATTTTAAAACAACAGGGCAAAGTTAAAATCAGATCAGCGATCAAAACTCTACAGAATTGGGATTTCTATTCGTCGAGCCAAGCAGAGAACGAGAACTTGGCAGGAGCTCTCTGAAGTGATTTAGTGAATGTTTTCCTTGTGGTATAAGTGACTTTCTGCCCTCGTGCGTTTAATAATACATTTTTATTTAATAGTGGATTTTTATTGTGTCCAATTGCCTTGTAATGGTTTGTCATCAGAGCAGCTATCTTTAAGTGATTTGCTCTTGGATCCACACTTTTTTACAACACTGCAGTCGGTATAATAAGCGTCTGTGTACCCACTTAATCTAAATGTTCATTAGCATCTGGACCTTTGACATAGAAAGCTTTGGCTGACTGGTAAATAATCCTTTATGATGCTCATAAAACCATCTGCCATTGTCTGCCAGCAACAACTCTTTGGTAAAAGGTCTTTGCCTTATAATTGGTGACAGCGTCATCACTGTGCAGCCAAACAGATGTTTTAAGCCTATTAGAACTAAGTAGAGACATTTTTATTTTTAGCATCCACTACAGGCTGTATGTAAAAGATCAGCAATGTGACAAATGCCCCGGAATGAAGGCAGAATATCTTACAACCCCAGTTTTGAAAAAGTTGGGACATTCTGGAAAGAAAATAAAAAATGAAAACAAAATGCAATGATATACAAATCACATAAACCCAAATTTTATTCACACAGAAAACATATCAAATGTTTAAACTAAACAACTGCACCATTTCTAGGGGAAAATGAGGTAATTTTGAATTTGATGGTAGCGACAGATCTCCAAAACATTGGGATGAGGGCAACAGAAGGCTGTAAAAGTAAGTCGTACAAATAATCACTAACAGCTGGAGGACCTGTTTGCAATGAATTAGAGTAATTGACAACAGGTCAGTAAGATGACTAGTTATAAAAAGAGCATTTTAGAGGGACTGAATCAGAAGTAAAGATGAACAGAGGTTCACCAGTCTGTGAACAACTATGTCTAAAAATAGTGGAACAACATCAGAATAATGTTTCTCAATAGAAAACTGGGAGGACTTTCAGTATCCCATCATTTATAGTTCGTAAATCATTTAAAGATTTTAAGAATCTGGAGGAATCTCTGAGTTCTAAGGACAAAGCTGAAACTCAATATTGGATGCTCGTGATCTTCAGGCCCTCAGGGAGCGCTGCCTTAAAAACAGGTCTGGTTCTGTTCTGAACATCACTGCATGGGCTCAGGAACACGTCCACAAATCATTGTCTGTAAACACAGTTAGCCTCGCCACCCACAAACCCAGGTTAATGCGCTATCATACAAAGAAGAAGCCATGTGTGAACACTTTACAGAAAGTTGCAGTTGTTCTCTCTGGACCAAAACTCATTTAAAACAGACTCAGGTAAAGTAGAAAACTGTTCTGACGTCAGACTAATGAAAATTTGAAATTCTTTTTGGAAATCATGGACACCATGTCCTCTGTGCAAACAAGGAGAGGGACCATCCAGTCTGTTATCAGCACACAGTTCAAAAGCCTCCCTCTCTGATGGTATGGGGGTGCATTAGTGCTTATGGCATGAGCAGCTTACACATTTAGAAACCCAACAATGCAGAAAAGCACAGGTTTTACAACAACATATGCTCCGATCCAGACAACGTCTTTTATAGGGAATGCGTTGAATATTTCATCAAGACGATGCTAAAGCTTATACTGAATCCATCATAACAACTTGACTTTGAGTCCAGGTGTTTATAAATCATTGCATTCTGTTTTTTAATTTACATTTTACACAATGTCCTAACTTTTTTGGAGTTGGAGTTGTAAAACGGGCAACACCAATTTTCCTAGCTGAAACTTCAGAGGGAACAGAGTCCGAAGGATTCTTCACTTGTCTCTTGATCCCAGACTAAGAGCACAACATGATCTGTGGTAAAACAAAACCATCCAGAAAAACAAGATTAAATAGCAAACTGATGAACATTTTACCTATCAATTTACCAGGTCAATTCTTTACATACTCTGGTTGTTAATGAGGCCACTAGGTCAAAAGACAGTCCCAAGTCTGACTGTAGAACTTTCTGTTGCACTCTGTCATAAAAAAGGGTTAGTGTGTGTGTGTTAATTTATCTATTGGCAAAATTTCTAATTAGCTACTGAAGGTTTTTTTTTTTTTGTAATCATTGGATGATTACTCAACTTCAAAAGTTAATCACAGTACTATCACATTAATTTGTATGAAAATGCAGAGTTTTAGACTAAGATCATCTTATGATGACAAATGACAGAATTGTAGGTCAAACTCTGATAATAACATTAGCATTATGTGCAGTCTCATGCAATGTTGAGGTATCTTGCATAATTTGTTAGTGCTTGGAATATGTATTGTAATTGACCATCAACTACTACCACTCCAAATTTGAGCTCAATATGTGTAAAATTCACTGAATTATAGCTATTATCTGTATGCTGAGGTTGATTAGCTGTGGTGGCCATCTTGATTTGGATTGACTCTAAAATGTAATCAGTTGTAGATGTAGGGCCAATAATTCTGTTCTGAGGGTTTCATTGCAATCCGCCCAGTGGGTTAGGAGATATTTCGCTAACAGACAAACATGGTTGACTCTGACAGTTGTCTCACAATCTGTTGCACTTTGAGTATGTGTGGGGAACAATGCTCAGCTATTACCATACCAAATTTCTGAGAGTTTTATTAATAATCATTCTGTGGTTCATGAGGCATTTTGCTAACACAACAGAATAACAACCTCATGTACACACAGAGACGGGCAAAAACATTATCGCCCTTTCACCATTCAGCTGTGAACGATAAAACTGGAACTGCAAACTCCTCTGTCGATCTGGGGGTTAATAAATACACAAAAATGACACAGATAGAGCTAATTACGTTGTTAGATACAATGTCAAACTTTCTTCCCTTTTTCAAAGCAGGCACAGTCTAGACAAAAAGGGACGGCTGACTGGTAGAGACAAAACACTGCGGAGACTTTTAATGAGACAACAGGGGACTGTCCATCAAACTGTCACATATGGGGAGCACAGAATTTACACACGGAAGCATGCTTTAGTGCTCCATATACGCACGCAGAGGAGGAAGCCCAGAAATATAATTACAGATAAGAGTGATGTGTATCACGCTGAAATAACCTTGGATGTGTGTGGACATCTGGTCTGCCGCTGGAGCCCTGTCTCCACCAAAAATGCGCTCGTCTCAAACCTGATGGATGAGCTTAAAGGGTCAAAAGTTTAAGCTCAATATTCCCCATGTCAGACGTGTCAGTCATATCATGGCCCGCTGCACTCACAATGCAACAGCAATATATCAGAGATTACCGCAGTGAAAGGCAGGGCTAAATACCCCTGAAATATAGACCCCCACCCAAATGACAAAATCCAAGATTATACTTCAGTAAAATAAAGCCTTTAGGCCTAATCCATATTCAAAGTCTTGTCTGAAGCTGGGCTGCGGGCCTCTATAACCTAGTTCTGATGGCTGTTATTGGGGAAAGCTGCTTTGTACTGGTCAGTTGTGTGATGACGGCTTGGACACGGTCTGTTGAGCTGACCTATATTTGGCTGGCTTTCCTGTCTGCACAGCTGAAAAACTCCAAAGCCTGTCTCATGAATTGTTCTATAGGCGGACCGCGCTTCCGGGCATCTTCTCCTCCTCTCATCCAGAACTCCCTTGGATGTTTTGTCAGATGAAATATTTCATGCACACGGGCCTAAAGGCCAAAGCGCGTACGGCGAAGCATCAGGATTTCATTGACCATCAGTGTGCAGAAATTAGCACCACTGGTGAACCAGAGCAATTGATGATAAGATTAACGTCCCGTGTCGTTTGTGAAGGTCTGAAGCGAACCGTTAAGCACATCATGGCTGTGGGAGCAAGGCTGTTTAAATACATGCATAAATGATTAAACGGACTTGACATCAACTAGGATGTGATATTAGTGATGATGTAAAAAGAGAGGATAATGTTATCAGCTCATAATGCCATGTGATGAACGGCAGCAGGTCTTTGCTCTGATCTAAAAATTCAATGTCAGATCTTTGTAAAAGGCGTCTCTTGAGGGAGTTGCAGCAGCGGTATATATTGCTATAAACACCCGTCGTGTAACCGGCGTTAACATGCTTCTTCTGCATGTGTGACAGAAGAAACAACACCAAAGTTAGAACTGGAACAAAAGAAAAAAAAAAGAAGAGTGTGGATTTTATTAAAGTGGCTTGGAAAATTTATTGAAGGCACTCATTGCAGTGTCATGAAGACAGGTCCAAAAAAAAATACAATTTATAAAGTAGGAAACAAAATCCTTTGCTTTCCTTATATTGATGATTAATGTGTCCCTAAATTAAAAAGTTGTGAACAGCTGCCAACTACAATTTATTTACCTATGAAAAAGTGACTGAAAATATATCAACAATGACAGTGTCCACGGAAGAGCCATTTGGGATTGGGAAATTTGACAAATGTGTTGTATTAGTTTGTATTTTCGCTCAGAATTGTTGAGTATAGCATGCAGACAGGCTTTTAAAACAATCTAAATTGAAACAGACTTCAGAATGGGGTGTATTTCATCTTTTTATTTTGGAAAAACTACAATCTATTTGATTACCTACACAAACCACAGCCAGTCATGTGACTCAGCTTTCATGTGGTCTTGTAGTGGTGGATTCAGCTGAGTGCTTTGTGTACGTTGCGTGTGTACCCTCATTTCAAAATTGCATATCAATACTATTGGACTATTGGAGTAAACTCTTTCAAACTGTACCATTTGCTATAGTTCATGGTAACCCTTTATGGGTTATATTTTATAGTTTGCAGTCAGTGCCTGTAAGTCCTCTTTTAAAAAGAATCTAAAATTGTTTTAATCTCTATGTTCTGAATGTGTTTTTGAACAATTCAGGGAAAATCGTAATCTCAGAGGATATAAAGAATATGATCAAACAATTTCTGTTCAATTAGTGTTTACATTCTGAACCCCTGTGCCGTTTTTTTTTTACAAAATTTTCAGATCAAATCAGACTGGGTAGAGCAGCTGTATTGATGCGACACTTCTTTTCTGTTGTTTGGCTTTTTGTTCTGTCTAAAGTCAGCGTGTCAAAGTTCACTTTACATCTCTGTAGGCCAGCGATTCTCATAGCCCAAACTCCGGCCCGGATCAGGACCGAATTTCAAATCAGTCTGGATCCAGCACACATTTTATATCACAGTGCAAGTGTGTGTTTGGTGCTCTTTTAAGAGTGGTGTGGCTCGTTTAAGAGTGTGCACAGAGAGAGAAAGAGTGCACGGGGTTAGTGAAGCAAAGAGCGACAGTGTCCTCATGCTTGGTTTGAGAATCGGAGCACATGACTGAGACGGAGGAAAAATAAGCTGTAAAAGAGTGAATTTCTAGTGGTAAATGTTCAGTGTAGGCTGCAGTAACAGCAATAAAAGCTGCAAGTCTTCAGACACAAGCTGTCTGAGGCTGTTTTTGCCATGTAACAAAAAGTGGGTTAGCCTTGAAGCATGTTGCAGCTTTGGCCTCTGCTGGTGTCATTATCAGAAACTACGGCAGCAGAGAAGGAGGTGTTATGTCACATTGCCATGCCGTTATCTAATGGTGAAGAGGAAAATAGTTAGACTAAGGAAACCAAGTTTTTAAAGATGACTGGAAGGAGAAATATTCTCACCACATCTGTGTGAGTGCATTCTCAGCAATAAATGCGGTAAAAAGCTTAGATTGCAGCCGCTTAACAAATAAATATTGAAGTCAGTTACTCCGTCTGACATCATTTTGTGTGCTAATATTTAGGCAGCTCACCATTTTCCCCACTTCAGGTTTCTCTGTATTTTACCTGTCTCAGAGCACCTGTAACTTCTACCTCAATCATTCTGATGTTTCAGAGCCTTGTTGCCTTTAAGTTCAGTTTGTTCCATGTTTATGTTTGTGGAAAAGCAAAGAAATGTCATTTGTTGAGGCGAGAAAAGTCATAAAGTTAAACACATTTAAGGTAAAGTTTCTTATAAAACTGCAGTGCACACTAGGGTTTATTGTCAACAGTTAGAGCAGCTCAGGTTTACAAGCAAACATTTGTAGGCAAACCGTAATTTCCTTTGGTTGAAAGCAAATTTAATAAATGGGATTTGCTTATTGCTGGTTGGTTTTGACCTTATCTAGTAATCAGATTTGGACCTTTGAATCTAAAATTTGAGACCCCCTGGCTGTATGCGAAGCAACTCTTTTTTTTGTTTGGAGAAAAAAAAAAGAAAAATGAGTTTAAAAATTATTCTTTTCAGAAATCTGCAATGACCAAATGTGACCACAGGTGCCGCTGTTTAGCAAAAGTTACAATGTTTTGCCTCATGCTTAATAATGGGTAGATTTGGCAGCAGTCAAACACCTGATTAACAGCTTACTCTGCCACAGCTAATATGAATCTTGGCCCTTTTCTTAATAAAATAAAGTAAAAAAAAAGAACATAATAATGGGCTTTGACTCATTTCTTTAGAGAGGGAATGCAATGAAGGAGATTGGAGTTAGCAGAAGTGATGACACTGTGTGTGGTGGGACCAAAGAGAGAGCAAAAATGAAAACAGGTGAGAAATACGCAGGCCTGATTTAAAAAATAATAATAAAAAAATAAATGTAGACCACAATATTTCTGTTGGTGTGATGGCACAGTTGGAGATTACCAAAAAAAGAGCTGGTGTGAAAAATGTTACACATGCAGCGATGTCACGGGGCCAGATAAGCAGCCTGTTTACCAGAGGTACGGTGCATGCACAGAGGAGGAGGGAGCTGGTGCTGGAAGAGCTTAGGTGCACTGTAGCGTAGCAGGTTCTAATCCACCGTTTCTGGACATCCTCTTTCTGTCACCCTCTGCCGGATGCTGCCTAATAAAGCAGAAATGTGCTGAGAAGAAAAGACTCTAAAGCAGGTCAAGTGAAGAAAAACGGGTAGGGAGAGGAGGGGCAATCAAGTTTTGAAGCAAAAGGGGAAAAGAAGCGATGGGGAGGAGGAAAATGACAAAGTGTAAGTAACAAGGTGGACGGTGATGAAAAATTTAGGTTTAGAAACGGCAATGGGTGAAGAGATAGATGGAGGGGAAGAGGAAGAGGAGTGCTCTCCAAAATGGAAGACGAGTGAAGCAGGTCAGCCATACGAGCAGCCTTCACTGACCAGAGATTGTTGCCTAGCAGCGTGCAAGAATAGCTGTTTTCTCCTCTCATCTCCTCTTCTTTCCCCCATCGTCCTCCTGCTCCTCCTTTCTCCTCACATCACTCTCATTGAGGTCTCGCAGGCTCTCAATTTTTCCACCACTCTCCTCGTTTCCACTCTTATCCCTGCACTCTGCTCACTCACTCCACTTTCTTTACTTCGGCCTGGGGCTTGTGTGTGTGTGTGTGTGTGTGCAGATTCCTCGGCATGTAAAGCTGCCTGGTGCAGCTGTTCCACCGGCTCCGTGCAGCATCAGGATTACATGGCACATGTGGAGCCCATGTTCTCCTACGTTCAAATACAGGATGACACATGGCTCAGATTTTTCCTTCAGTGTGTGTGTGTGTGAATAAAAGATCATCTGGTGCTAGAAGTCTCGAAGCTAGCAAGTTTTGACTTTGGATAACTGAGCTGTCCACATGTTTTATGGTAATATGGTACTGATAAGTTTCTATTCTACAGTTAAACATTTTCCCAATCCTACTATGGTTCATGGTTCTTGAGTTTAAATATTATTTATATACTGCACCTATAACCATAATTATTATTATTCCCTGAAGATGAAATGACTGTAGTGTTAGCAAAATACCTCATGAGTCACTGGACATAATATAATTAAACTTTCAGGAAACAATCAGCGAACGTATACATACAACTCTTTAACATTTGGAGTTAGCTCAATTCAAGATGGCCACCACAGCCAGCACAAAAAGGGTTATAACTCTGTCTATTCAGGAAACACATGCAGTTGGGTTATTGTACTGTTGTCATCTAATATTTGTGGTAGATGAAAAATGAGCAAAACTGTGCATGGATATCATCAGGTACATGATTGCAGACATGTACCAATTCATTTAGAAAATTTCTGAACAATTAGTATTTAAGGAATCTATCAATTCGTTTAAATTTTACACTTTTTAATTTTCATCAGGGCTGCACACTATATATCAAAAATTCATCAGTTGCGCAGGATCTGTGCATCAATATTGCAAAGAACTTCTTGGACTGCAATAAATCATAGTTGTAGCCCAAGTACCAATATTATATTTGGCCAATTTAATGGACTCTTACTCTCACTGATGTAATGTAATCCTGATTTAAATGATAATGGTTAAGATGCTAACACACAAGGAAAGTGTTGATGAATGTGGTTTTATCACACATGATTTTGTCATCTCAATGTTTAATGTATCATATCATATCATATCATATCATATCATATCATATCATATCATATCATATCATATCATATCAAAATAATTGTATGTTTTTTCTAATATCTTGCAGAACTGATTTCTTAGAAAAAAAAACAAAAAAAAAACCCTATCTTTAACCGTACAACTTTGCAGTTGCTATACACATGCACACATTAAAATCTGTTAACTAATAATGCTCTAAATTCTTAAAGGGCTAGTTCAGATCTTTTAAAGTGGAGTTCTGTGGAAAGATTATAAACACCTAATAACTTACCAGTTGTACATAGATCTTTGAATGGCCTCAGTTTGGAGAATAAGTTCTTGATTCTGACCTAAACAGCTAGTCTGTGTGGGCCCAAAGAGAGTGGGGTCGTCTTTAAACTTCTTCAGCACAATATTTTGTAAACCTTTACACCGCTGTTAATTTTGCATGGTGAATATAGCAGAATTAGGATGATATTCCTGGTGGGAGTGCTCCAGAAATGCTAAATCTAGGTTTATAAAATACAGATCAAATGAACCACTTTGAAATATTTGAGACTTGATTTGTTTTAAGAATACCTGGTCAGAATTAAACTATTTCTACAAATTGAGTTCATTTAAAGAGCTATCTACAACAAGTAAGATATTATGTGTTCATAAGCCTTCCACAAAACCCCACTTCAAAAAAAATCTGAACTGTCTATTTAAGTAAGGCTTATAAGTCATTTAAAATACTGTAATCTTGCCTTCAACAGTGATTGTGTACATACTCAGCTGTCAAGCTTGTCACAATGAAACATCCGTTAATTTTCTGTTCTCACTTTGTCCTGTTCAGGGTTGTGGGAGGGTCTGTGTCTCTTTAAACAATTACTTTATTATGAGAAGTATAACTGATTGACTACCTTAAAGGTCAGTCATTGTCTTTTTTTTTTGTTTTGTTTTATTCAAAATTAAAAGAAAAAAATATCTGGAGAAATAGAAGTTAAAAATGTGCAGATCTTCAGCATTTGTACTTAAATTAACTTTTTCTCTCATAGTTAAGTACAGAAGTGAGATAAAGTTTAAGTGGGACAATGTTTTTGCACAAAAATTGGCCTATCAGTGCCTTTAATTTTAGTAAACTGTTTGTTATTTCTTTGTTTTCCAGGAGGTATGCCAGTGCCTGAGGTGGCGTCTGACAGTGCCAGCGCCGCCGCCATGTTGAGCCCTGTCCTCAATGCCTCCAATGGAGACGGCTCCGAGTCTGAAACCACCTCTGCCATCCTCGCCTCCGTCAAAGAGCAGGTTAGACGTCTTTGTGCGTTTGCCTCTGAGTCCGTGTTTGTGCAAAACCCATGGGAGGTTGTCACATTTAATGAAAGATGAACACCAGAAAGTAGAGAGGATAATTCCTCCAGTCCTTTCAGGGAAAAACAAGGTGACAGTAAACAGTAAACACCAGTGATGGAATGCCCAACTAAGCCAGTGTGTCACAAATATGTCATAGCATGTTGATTTAGAGAGCCTTAAGCCACGTCTGCGCGATGTGATTTTACCCTGAAGTGGTGGAAGGCATCATTTCCATACGTTTTGTTAAAGTTTGAGCACCTTTGTTGGCATGACTGCGTGTGATGAGGCAGCACAAAGTCGAGACTAAGTCACCTTGATTTTATTTTCAGAATAGCTAAGATTAGCCTTCAGAGCTGAACTGTGTTTGATCATTATAAAATAATGAGCGGCAGAATATTCATCACAGTGCTCAGATGTTACCCGATGTGCTCATTCTTTGCAACTCCTCTTTCATTTTTGACTCTGTGGCAGTGTCGGAGGTAATCTGATTTTGAACTGTACTGCATTAAGACGGTTTCTGCTCCTGTGTGAATGGAAACATGATCCATGGTTGCCACTTGTCTAACACTGTTGAGCTTTTAACGTGTGAGTCTAATGAACCCAATTAGTACTCATGTAGCACACTGTGAACCTACACCTGGATCCAAAAAATTTATTTGGTTGAAAGTATCCAATTCTTGGATTTTCTGTACTGCTGCACTCACTTGTAATTTCATTTTTGACAGATTTCCGAACATTTTGTTCTATTGTAAGAATTGGTGTCACAGGAAGGATAAGACTTTACTTTGACACGAGTAAGCAAAAGCAGAAGAAGAAATTTATGGTTTTGAATCTCCAGAATAAAACAAATATAGCATAAAAAATGGCAAAACAGAGACAAAACACTAAAAACACTCAAGTTCATAGTGTACCCTTAAGACCAGTGGTACTCCTATGTGTACTGTAATGCTGTTTTTTTTGATTGTCTGACCTGGTCCTACATGGTCTCAATAGTTTTCTATTTAACCAAGTGCTGCCTCAGCGTGGCTGCTTGAATCTTACCACCAACGGGTGAATAAGTTAAATAAAGTCACAAAACACTCACCATTCTCTGCTGCAGTTTCCAAACTTTGAGGTGGAGGTGAAACTAAATCTGAGTGTACCATTTCCTCAGAGAAGTTTCACTCTAATGTCCACTTTAGTCCTTGGTTAACTCAGAACCAGACACAGGTCTGTCAAAGCACACCCCAGCTACAGCGTGCGTGCCTGAAATTAATTTATCCATTATATTTTTGTGTGTTTTCATCCTTAATTTTAAGGTGAAATGTTTGTAACTGTTTGAATTTTAATCAAAAATTTTATTTTAACTATTTTTTTTGGGTTGTGGTAAAATGTTTTCATTAGAAATCAGATAAAAACTTGTGATAAAAAGGAAGATATAAGAAATTAATAAAGTCTTAATTCCTGATAAATAAGATACATTGAGAAAGGTACTTTCATATTTCTGTATGAATATTTTGATATAGGAAATCAGATTTTTTCGGCCCCATGTGAAGAGAAGTTAGACCCCCTGAGGTTGAATGTTATGCAGCTTTAATAAGAAGTTAGAAGGCCATGTGTAGTTGAAGTTCTGTTTTAAGGTCTGAAGATACTCATAAGAAATCAGAAAAAGAAAAAGACCAGTCAAATGAGTTAGTGGCAAAAGCTTTTCTTCAGAAACATACTGTTTAAATCTTGTCTTATTTCGTCGTTTGAGATCTTATTACACCCCTAATGTCCAGTAAGAGCTGGGGGATTTATTTAAACACATATAATATAGGTTCACATGATTCAGTTTTGCAACCTGGAACTCTTTCCCTGATAGTAACAACCACGATACTTATAATTTTCTAATTACACTCTCGAACAGACATCTTTACAGATGAGCATGTTTTCAGAACGCTGGTAGGCATTTTGACTCCAAACAGGTTTCTCTGGGGCTCTGTGGCCTCGACTAATCAAAATGCTGATAATCACGAGACTTCTGCTTCATTTGCAATTTTTTTTTCGGCCTCTGCAGCCTCACATAAGCTTTTTAGAAAAATAAAATCAACAAGATTAACAGACATACCATTTCCTAGAACATTTTCAACCAACATTCTTCAGTAAATGACTGAAAAATCAAACACTTACCGTGTGTGGTATATTGGAACTTCATTCCACACATTTTTTAAAAATTGTTTTCCGTTTCAGTACTGATTTATGAACCAGTCAAGGCCACGGTCCTGCCTATTCACAGCGAGGAAAAAGAGCGGCTGACTCTCAAAACTGCATCACAAGATGGCCTCTGAGGCTCACACACAAAAGGTGATTTGAACTGAAGTTTTTTTTAGAACAAACAATCAAACTTTCTTTTTGAGTCGTGCACAATTTAGCCTGTCAAACTATTTTTTAATCTGTAAAGTAGAAAAATAAATAAAATAGAATGTTTTTTTTATCATTAACCATTCCATATAAAAGTTAACCAGCAAGACAGAGCTAGTTCCTAACCTTTTTTCCTAATTTGTCAATCTCATGCTGGTACATGCATGATATCATCTCCAGTGATTGTTCATCATTCCCGGAGATCTTTTCTAACCCAGTTGTGAGTTAATTTCTGATTTCTCTTAACTTGCAACATGATGTCTGACATGAAACGTTCAGAATTAACTCCTAACACGATTTCCAGCAAACAGAGGCACATGAATACGCCTCATTATCGCCTCAGTTTGAAACAGCCAAGGGCACAAGAATTTTTAAATATGCGTAACAAAAGGTAGTCCGATAAATACTGCATCAAACAAAATCATTTATTTATTGCTTTTATCTTACCTGCTTTAATCAGTTTACAAAAAGGGGACCTTTTCACGCCGAACGTTTAGAGTTTGAAAGCAGATAAAATGGTAGATGAGCCTTGAACACATGTTCAAGTTTGAAGATGAGCTTAAATTAAAAAAAAAAAAGAAAAAGAACAGAAACATCTGCCTGTCAGGGAAGCAGGTGGATGTATCCTAAAAAGTCTAAAGATGCTGAAGCAGAGATGTGATTTACTCACTGAATAACCCCCACCTGCTTTGCATATGAGCAGCACGATGAGCCCTTTCTTAGTATAGTGTGCCACCTCTGCAGTATTTTGAATTACAGCTGCGTGAGACGGGCTCATTGCGCTCGCAGGGGATTGAATGACATGTGTTGAAATCCAAGATAAAACGTTGCATGGAAAAAAATAACGAAGAGAAAGACTTTGCTGAGAACCGGAAGCTGTGGGTGCCCTCCATTAAAGCTGAACTGCTGGACACTTTGAGATGCTGCCTCCTGAATTAAAAAGCAAAAGAAATACCAAAGTTATTATATTTCGATCTGCTTGGAGCATTTATGTAACAAAGTTCAGGGCAATCCATGAGGCGGTTGTCTGCATATTTTAATCTGAACTAAAATGTCGGACAGATGGACCAACATTGTCACCCCCTGGAGAGCCGCAAAGCTGCTGTGTTTACTTTCACCCAGCTTACTCCGCAGTGGGATAAAAACTAATCAACGGAGAGTAAAATCAAAACAGATTAGAAATGATGTGAAAGTGGGATCTCAAACTGAACTTTTCCTGATCCGATCCTGTTGGCGGATGTTGAAAAGAACCGCTGCCCTTATATGAACCAACCTCTGTAGTGTTTCAAAGTGAGATTGGGGCTTAAGGCCTTTCCATACTCCATGAGAAGTTGCGAAGTCGGCTCTCATTCACATGGTTGTGTGACAAATATTGCGTCATTTTGTTCTCGTGGCGACACAAGGCTCTGGACGAACTTTTTCTCACAGGGGTTTGCGCCAAGTTTTGTGTGATTGGTCAGAAGTTGTTGTGGGCGTGTTTATGCGGAAAAGCCGGAGAGCTTTAATGGAGTCATTTGTGCTTCTACTGCTCCGCTGAGGAGCAGCTGGAGGCTGTTAGAAAATACAGCCATCTTTGCTACTGTTCCGGCAAAACTTAGAAACCTATGAACTCAAAAAGACAGCGGAGACAGTTTAATAAACACGTCTGGTCGCGGTAAGGGAAGCAAAAATCTCTACAAGGACAGGAAAGTTGAGAAGCCAGCCGAAAGAAACCCATTTTAATGTCGTAGGAGGAGGGAGGAGCTTCCTGGGAGGTCTGATCCGAGTGTCTTGTGGACGATGAAAGGTGTGTGCGAAAACGAAAGTCTCGCAACCACTTGACCTTGAGCCGACTTCTTGACTCCTTATGTAGCATGAAGGCGCCTTTAAGAGTAAAGGGGTAAACTGTGCGAGTAATGTGGATTTATGGTTTTAATAGTGGAAAATAAATGATGCATGTTTGAAGCTTTCTATATGAGTGTAGTACTGTTTCCTAATAAAAGTGGAAGTGGAAAAATAACATATTCAGAAGCCAAAGATGGCACTTTACTGTGTTGGGCGTGGCCAAAATAATGGATTCTTCATGTATTTAACACAGACCATCATCTGAGTTTTCCACAAGTTTCAGGATGTCCATTTCTAGTCAAAGTAGGTCACGAAGACTTAAACACAGACATGCAGGTCTGGTACACGCACATTTACGGATGAGCTAGGGCGCAATAATGGACTTTTGATCTGAATCTGTGAATAGGAAGGACTGAGAGAGGAAAACAGAAGTGGAGGGAGAGTCCATCGTTCGACGAGGGTAAAAACAACAACAAAAAAAAAAACGTACTTGCCTACTCACTCCTCCACCTCAGTCCTCTGCAAGCTGTTACGTTCCATGCCCCTGCACCACGGTGAAGTTATTATTACTTGTCCGAGGCAGCCATTTGTCACTTCCTTTAATACTTGTTTTCACAGGCTCTAATTTTTCAGTGTGTTTGTGCTGGTGTCAGTTTTTTTTTAGCAGTCTATAAAAGAAAACAGGCGTGCATTTCTTCTGCATTGTTTTAGGCCGGGTGTTCAAACACACGCAAGCGCACAGCATCGCTTTTTGATCATAAAAGCAAGGTCGGACTTTACTACTTTGGTGAACAAAAGAAAAGAAGCCGGCGTCGCACTTGGATACGCAGATATGTGGTCTGCAGACACACATGTGCTGCAAATGGTGCCGATCAGCCCCTTTTTGCCTGTGCTGACTCACACCAGGAGATCCCTGCTGCCATTTTTCTTTTTCCTTTTTTTTCCTCCTTTCGTTTCCTTCAACCCACGAGATTGATTAGCCATTCAACATTGTCTTTATCACATCTGTCAGCTTTTGTCTTCACGTCGTTTATCATCTTTCTTGTCACCGAATCTGATATTGGAGGAAGCTCAGTGTGAAGTCTGAAAGAGTTTTATTCCAGTGTGAGACATATTTGAAAAAATCTGACAGATTGGCTTATTGGATGGCAGACGGAGTGAAAGTGGAATTGATTAGCTTCTGCTTGTACCTCGGTAACTCGACAATTCAGCCAGTTCAGAAACATCAAAATCTACTTACACTGGTTCCATCCGATCAGACGACAGAGATTTATAATAGGCCTGGAGCGGTACGGTTAAATATACTGTGTTGGGTAGTTTTGTGGTTTTCTTTTCTTTTCTAAAAAAAAAATTTCATTGGAGACTTAAAATTCAGGAGGAGAAAATGAATGCCTGCTCTTGATTTACCCTGAGTGATAGATCGCTGCGAAAAGGAAAAGTTTGTTGAATGTAACCTTCCTTCGAGAAAAGCAGATGTAAAATCGGGAGTGCGTGAAGAGTTCAGACAGCTGTGTATATAGCGTTTATAATTCAAGTCAATAACTCGCTTCCCATTCTGAGCCAACGCCTTTGTCTAGTTGCTTTGTTTCTGGTTTGTTCACTTGTAAGATGATACTAGCCCTTAGCAAGGATTTTAGTCCTGTTTGAATTACATCCACAATGCAGACATATGTGTGCTCAGGATGGCAATATCAGTCACTTTATCGCTTTTGCTTTTATTGAAATACTTTCAGGACTGCTGAATTGATTTTCTAAATTATACACAGGCGTTTGTGCTCCCAGAGGAGGAAATCTGAAATGTGCTCGTCTCTGACTTTACATTTAGCACCACCTGCAGGCCAAATGGGCAATAGGTCTGTTCATAACTGTAGGTCATTCAGTGAGTTGCAAAAGTATTCACCCTATTTTTGTTCCCTTTCTCTCAACATGCAAAATGCATTTATTGTGAAACAAGCAGAGGCTTGCCATGGTTTTAGCTTCAAAACTCCACAATCTTGGTACATCTAGCCACTGGAGTTTTAGTTTATTTTTTATGTTCAAACTGCTCCACCTGATTCAAACTGTATGAGTGATGCTTCTGTGCACCAATCTTTAAATCATACAAGAGATTCTTAGTTGTTTTAAGGTCTGGGGTTTGACTGGGCCATTAAACCACTGGAGTGTTACTTCAGCTAGGTGTTTAGGGTCATTGTCCTGCTGGAAGGTGAACCTCCATCCCAGTCTCAAATCTCAGGAAGATTCCAACAGGCTTCCCGCTAGAATTTCTCTGTATTTTGCTCCATCCATCTTTCCTTCAGCTCTGACCAGTTCCCCATGAAAAATGTCTCCGCAGCATGATGCTGCCACCACCCTGCTTTACTGTAGGGATGGTGTTCTCAGCATGATGAGTGGTGCTAGGCTTGCTCCAGATATGGTGTATGGTCTTCGATGGCCTGAAAGTTCAATTTTAATTTATTCCCATCCGACCACACCGCCTACTTTCATGTGTTTGGGGAGTTTCCAATATGTGTGTTTGGCAAATTAAAAAGGATCTGAACCACTTCTTAGTTTTACTTTTTTTTTTTTTTTTTTAGAGTTAATTAAAGTAAATTGTTCTCACATTTACCTCTATTCTGCTGGAGTAATTTGTGAACGTTTATTACTCACAATGTAGTTGAAACTCCATCTAAATTCCACATTACAAGACAACAAAACAGAAACAATAGGGGGTATGCTGTAACTATTGCCATCATGTAACAAAATTGAGATTTTGAATCAAATGTTTCCACTCTAAACTAAAATGTTTCTCATTAGTGTATTGTCATCATGTGGCTTTTAGCCTGTTGACATTAATATTTAGTTAAAGGAACCCCTGAAGTTCTAACGCTCAGCTTTATGCACATGATTGTAATAGATCTCAATATTTGAAACATTTTTTTAGTCTACGTCTGTTCAAGCTGTGAGGACCGCATTGTTAGTGTTGCTTTTTGAGTCTTTTAGTTGCAGTTTGTAAAAATGAAGACGATTAGACTAACTCAATATTTATCTTGTACCAATGCGCTTTTAATCTAAATCAAATTTCCACAAAATGTAAAGGAACTTTCACAGCTGGCACAGCAAGCACAAATATATACATATGAAGGAAATTTTCTGACTAAAATCCCAGCTATTAATAAAAGCCAGCAACTAATACAGATATATGCAATTCACTGTTACACTCGCATGATCTTCACAGACAAATAATGAGTCACATTTTCAGTCCTTCAAGTATTTTTTTTTTCTCCTAATCAATAATCCAATTTTAGTTGCACTTTCCAGCAAAGATTCTGGACATCTGGCATTAAAATACATGAAGTGCTGCAAACTAACCACATGTTCATGCGGTGGAAGAAAGTAATAAATTTAAGCAAAAGAAGTAAAAAATAGTAAACTTTACTCTGGAGAACTGGTTTTGACAAGCTTTTAGGAACTGGGGCAGTTTCAGTTCGAACAAAAAAGACATTTGCACTGAAAGACAATGAGAATGTCTTAATTATACGTAGAAGGTGAGCTACACGCGTATTGTGTTTCGTGTTAAAGAAAGCAGCTGGGTGCTCCTGTCCTTTTAACACCAGAACTGGAAAACACTTTACATTACAGCTATAACCCTCATTTACATAAAGACAGCATGACCTCCCGCTGCGTTTCTATAAGCTACAACAGCGAGGCAGCATACAGTACATTACATAAAACGTTAGGCCAATTCTGTCTCATCAGAGAAGAAAAAATTCTATTACTTAGGCTTTCTAACGGCGATCAGATCAGAGTTTTTAAGGCAAATGAAGTAGTTTTTTTTTTCATCGTCACTCTTAGTGAATAATTAATGTGCATCATGATGCTGAGTGGAATAGTTCACACTAATTGACAGTGCAGCTGAAAACAGATTTTTTTCAGGCTTTAGAAGTCAAATGAATCAAAATTAAAAGCATGCAATTTACATTTAGTTTAGGTTAAAAGGCGTACACCTGTATTTTCTCTGCACATCTACTCAGGTTTACTTTGGTTTCTTGCTTCACACGAGAACATTTTCTCTGGTACTCTTTTAAACGTTTAAACGTGTTTATGTCTTTTCCGCCTTAAAAGAAGTAGCTATACCCCATGATGTTTGATCACTGATGTTCTATAACAAACTTCTGAAGCCTCCGCAGAACACTTTTTTTAATACTGAGATTAAATTACATATGGGTGGCATTTATTTACCAATTAGGTGATTTCCTGAAGGCAATCGGTTGCACTGGATTCTAGTCAGGGGTATCGGAGTAAAAGGGGCTGAATACAAATGCATGTCACACTTCTTAGATTTTCTTAGAAAATCACAATTATGTGCCATTTTGTGTTGGTCTGTCACATAAAATCCAAGTAAAATGTAACATGACAAAATGTGCTATAGTTCAATAAGTTTGACTACTTTTTTAAGGCACTGTACATATTTGACAAAACAGAACAAAACAAACAAAAAAAAACTAACATTTTTAGTACATTTTTAATGCAAACTGTAACTCTCAGTTCCCCTATTTGTTTCCACGATGAGAAAGAAGACACCCAGGGTTAGTATCTTTGTGAAAAGAACCAACCTTATGTTAATTACCTCCTCTCCTGACAATTCATTTGTGTCTTTTACGTAAGTCTTTGCGCAGCAGCCTTGCAATAATAAAGGGCATTTCCTCCCACTCTCCGCTACCCCCTTCATTTGTTTATTAAGGACTAAATAAGGACTCATTAAATTACCAAATATAGTTTTCTTCAAAGTTCTCCACATAGTTAGATAATCATAAGAAGTCATTTCACAGTGGATCAAATATTTCTTTCTTTCTTTTTTTTCACAACTTCTTACATGAGGGGGCATGCAGAAAAGGGAAGAGCAGAACATTAGCGGGGAGGGGGGTAATTTGTGGAGGAATCATGTGTGTGTTTTCTCTCTCAAGTCTCTCTTTCCTGCTGAAGGAAGACTCCAGGGCACCATAATATAAATAGGCCAGTATCTCTCATTTGAGTCCGGTCTCACTCCCAGCTCATCACTCTTTGGTGCTTTGTCAGGACCCTCTGGCGTGTGTGACATATAGGTTTCACTTTTACACCATCACTGTATTCAGCTACAGGGTAATAATTATGAGAATGTTTAATTTGCATAAAAGTATGACCTAGTTTTCGGAGCAAAAAGTGAGAATGAGCAAAAATGAATGCATAACGATGGGAAATGGACTCGAGCCCAGAACTCCATTGCTTATTTTAACCCCCAGCCACTGGAAACCCAGAGTTCGTCCCTTGTTTAGAAGGCAAACCACATATGTCTTTGGTGTTAAATCATACTGATGAGCATGGCCCAGATGGCACTTTATTTCGGAGATGTTTTCAGCTAAACAGTTCATCAGTTCAGTCATTCGTAGAAAAACGTGGACAGTGTTGAATTTAATATTACTTGACAATTATAATAGTTTTCTCCTAAATTCAAATGAGCTGACAAATTTTGCAAGTGAAGCTGCCATTTGTTCAGCCAGTTTCTACTTTTCGTTTTGATGATTTTAGCTAAAATCATCCTAAAATCCCCTCTGCACCGGTTGCAGCTGTCTGTCACTGGAAATCTACCAACACTGTCCTCCGGGTTATTGAGCAAACAGAAAAAGAAGTTCAGCACATCTTCTGTTTTTGTTATTGCTCCCTAACGTTTCTCTCTTTTTTTTGTTTTTTTCCACACCTTGAAACACAAAAGTGCTGCCATGATCCTGGACTCTTTGTGTTTTGTCTGGTAGATTTGTGGGTTTTTAGGTTGTTTTGTTGGTTGTCGGGGATTTAGTTTTTTATTAATTTTTTTTGCCATGTTGTTCCTTGTGTTTTCTTTTCATCTATCCTTGTTCCCACATTCATTAAGCTCTGCTGTCACCACCTGCCTCATCACTCCCTGTCTACTTTTGTCTGTGTGCTTCTTGTGATTTTTAGTGTTTTGCTGCCATTTTGTTTTTGTGTGTGTGTATTTTTAGTTTCCCTTTTGTAAATATCTGCTGTCATGTCTGCCTTCTGATTTTTTTTTATTGTTAAATCGTTTCATTTCTTCAGGTCCTTGTGTGAGTCTGCATCCTTGGGTCCTATTAGCAAATTGTGACAAATGCACTATATGAAAGGTCAAGTTTTAGTTTTGTCTACAAGACCTCAATTTAATATAAACTGCAGCAGTGCTGAACATTTGTGAGGAAGAAACTGATTCACTGTCAGAGGTGTTAGATTGTTGAATTATTCATTTAATTTGGTATGCCAAATTACAGCTTGATAATCATAACAATAAAACTATCAAATACTTGTTTTCTAATATTTGTTGATACCATTTATTTCCTTTTTCTGTATAATGATGTATTATAGTTTTGTTTTTCATTTCATTTAATTTTATTATTCTTCTGTTTCTTGCTGAGTTAGCTGTAGACATCCCTCTGTAAATAACCCATGTTTTATTTCTGTAGCCTCTCATACATATAGTCCATCTCTGACTTCATTACTAAACCTTACATATATCACAAATACGTAACTAACTATACGTATTCTTTACCAAACCTCCAGATTAAAGATATGTTATTGATGGTGCAAATAAAAACATGGGAAATAAATTTTGTTTAAGTGCTTAGAAATGATTTGTTCACAGACCAAAAAATTAAATAAAATCTGAACTTGAGCATGCTGAAAATCAACCAATTCTGATCACAAGCTGACCAACCAGTGCATTTCCAATCACAGTCCTGCAACAGATTTAACTTAGCTTTGAATAGATGTGTTAAGCCATGTGCTGTCATTATGAAAATGGAAGCTAAAAATCATCTTGTGAGTCTTTAGAATCGATTTCTGGTTAAACCGCTTTTGCTTTAATGTAAGTTGCTCACCTGGAGCATGAAATAAAAAGCTTTTTTTTTTAAAATAAATTCTGTAAAAATCAGTGTACGGGCTTACAGTCGTTTCCTCCACAGTCCTCTAACATGCAAGCGTAGTCTTTAATCTTTTTTTTTCTCTTTTACTCTTTTGAAAGGCATGTTTGTAAGATCTTTGAAACACAAAGCATCACCCTCTCTATTTCAAATATCCTGCAGCAAAAACCATCTTGCTAACAGTGGAAAAATAGTGTCTGAAGAATGAACTAGAAGCACTCAGAGGGTGCAAACCTCCATCAAGACCACAGTCTGATTAAAAAATAACGTGATCCAGATCATAAACTGGATCACAATCAAAATTTAACCAATTGGTTTTTGTGACAACCCCAACATTTCCTGAAGATTTCATTCAAACCTTTTTAGTTTTTACCTGATCTTTGCTAACAGACAGACAAACGGACCAACAAACACAACAGGAAACAGAACTACCTTGGTGGAGGACACAAAAGGGTCACATGTAGGAGCAGAGAGAAGTTTTTAAGAAAGGGATTACCTATGATGTTGACCTTTGACCCTATGAAACTTGAAATCATCAGGCATGATCTTTGATCCATGAGGAGTCCAGATATGCAGTTTGACATTCCTACATTACACTGCTGCAGGGTTAGATCACTAGGTCAACTGTGGTGTTGAACTTTGACCCCATGACCTTCACCATAATCATGATTACCCTTGACCTAAGCGGTATCCTACTGTGAAGTTTAATTTTCCTCCATTATATGGTTGCATAGTTAGAGCACAAGGTCATTTGACCTTGACCCTGTCACCTTGAAATCAACAGAGATCACCCTTGACCCATGTGGTGTCCAGCTGTGGAGTTTAACATTCCTGTTATACAGTTGCAGAGACCTGATCCGTGACCTTGTCATTTGACCTTAACCTTTGACCAGATCACCACCAAAATGTAATCACTTGTTCCTTGTACCACGTTTGACAGTTCCTGAAAATTTCGTGAAAATCTGTTCATAACTTTTTGATTAATCTTGTGGACAGCCAGCCAGCCAGCAAGCGAAACAAACAGGCAGGCGCTACCGACAAGATAAACTTCTCGGTGAAGGTAATTACTGCACATAGACAACAGGCATTTTAGGCCAGATATGTATGAATATTTGTTCAAATGCAGTTTTTTTTGGTCTAGTTCAGAGTAGTTGGAGACACAGACAAGTGATGGATGATTGTGTGTGTATGTGTGTTGAGTCTAGCACTCCAGCCATAACTTGTGGTGTGCTGTATTATGCAGAGGGACGAGCAGATGGCTGACACTGCAAAGGATGGGATACCAAACTAGATATTTGACGAGCATAAGTCTAGCTGTGGATGCTGATTATTTCATTGCATGCAAATGATGACAGGCGGAGATGTAGCAACATGGCCTGGGCTGGGATTTCAGCTCAGTCATTAAAGCGTATGGAGAATTTCTTTTTTTCCAGCACAAAAATATGACTTGCTTTGGTTTTCTCGGTTTGGTCTGGAGTTTAACTTCAACTTTAACTTAAATTCAAGATTGACAAGTTTAATGCAGGATTGAAAATACATGAATACACCTATACCAGTAATTACATGTGAGGATTAACTGATTGATATCGATTCATTGCATGTGCATGATACAATTGGATTGGTTGAGCAGCCTTTGCCGATGTAGTTTTGGGAATAAATCGAGATGCATCAGTCTGTCAATCACATCTTTGTTAAGTTCAAATCAGACCCATTCACTGACTAGATGAAAAGCCTGCAGTCATGTTTGTTTCGATGGAAAATAGCAGAAAAGTGGAGTGTACAGATTCCTGTATTCACCAGGTTTTATTTATATTGTCGAACATACGTTTTGCTGCTCACCGTTGAGTTACTAAAAAGTGTTAAACACATCTGCTGCCTGGCAATTTTTAATTTTCCACCAGGACTTATTTTAAGTGTGTATTGTTTGTCAGGTTTTATGAAAGTGTTTTGTAATCTCAAGACAGGCCCTGTTTGTCAGTGGTTATTTTTTATTAGGCACTAAAACGTACTCTAAGTAACAGACATAGGATCATTCCTTTGTTTTGCTGTGTTGTATTGTGTTGAATCCCAATGTGTAAAATCAGAACTCATATTGAACTGAGTTGAATTGTGACTAAGGGTGAATCATATCATGATTAAAGGATAAGTTGTATCAAGACTGTTAATATAGTAGACGTCGGAGCGGAACCAGGAAGTTGAAGCTGGAACATGACCAGCTTTACTGTCAGGTGGTTCCAGTACAAGTTTTAAGTCCCTCTCTATGCAAACAAACTTGTCCTTCCTAAACAATTTTTAAAAAATCATCTCAGATAATTTTTTTCAGGGGGTCACTTGCTCTCTGTGTAGTTCTTGGCTTGCACCTGTATGTGAAAATGATCATTTTTTTTAAACATGTCTAGTGGTAATCAGTTGTTTCATGCTAAAAATAAAGGTCATGTAACACCATGATTGAGTGGGGGAGAGTAGGTAAGTAGGTAAGATGGACCCAAAACAGTACAACATGACAGCTTCTGTAAATCAGATCCTGCTGGCTTCAATGCCCAACAGCTAGAGAAAGAATGGACAGTTGGTCTATTAGTATAGATTAAAGCTCTCATGGATCTTTAATGAATTGTATTGTTGACAGTGTATAGTGATATGTATTGGCCACTGACCAGAGAACTGCAGCCGTAGTGGTCAGTGTTGAATTTTATCAAGCAAATGAACATCAAATATCAGAACGTCTCCTTCATTACAATATTACAATAGATCTGGTTTATTCAAGCTACTTTTGCAACAAAAGGTAATCAGTTCACTGTCATTTGATCAAAGTGGTTTATAAAAGTAAGAATAGGGAACTAATTTGGTCTAAAATTAATTATTTCAACTTCAGACAGGACTGTTCTTGACTTAAGTCAGCTCCAAAACAATTTTCAGTAAAAGTTAAGCCTAAACTCTTGGTAATAAAATTGGCTCAGAATTAGTAAAGTGCACAAGACCCCATTAACCGTTTTCTACATCGGTACTAATGAGAAGAAAAAAAGAAAAATTTGTTCAAATTCTTTCTTTGAATCATATCTTTTGAAGCTCATTGCTGCTTCTTTGGACTTAAGTGCAATTTTGTTTTGTTTTTTGAGCCAGACACAGAGTGCTTTGGGTGATTGGAAAACCTTCCAGGAAAAATAATCTAACAAGATAATTTATTTTGGAAGTATAGTTATTATTATATGCTCTCTGGGTGTCAAGGCCTTGAGCTTTCAGGATTTTTAGTTTATTTTGCTCTCCAGTTTCACCTTGATGCTGTATGAATCTTTTTTATTTTATTTTAGCAGAAGCTCAACAAAGATAAAACGTCTTGAATTTTTTTTTTTTTTTTCTGCTAGTAATTGAATTCCCTTAGCATTTGCTGAAAATCAGTTTCACAGAACAAAAACGAGTCAACCAGCACAATTAAACAAGTTATCACAAAACAGGACTAATTTGTCTTCTTTGGGATGCGCGCCTGTACAGTTTCTGAAGGAGAAATAAATCGGCATGCATCTCTTGTCTCCATCTGTGTTGTTTTCTGTTTCATCGCCATTTGTACATCTTTCTTCCTGCTCCAGTGGTTTCAATCTTTCCATCACACCTTCTCGTATTTGTTTATTTCTCTCTGCCTCTGGGGCAGCTTTCTTACCAAATGAGTGTACTGTACCTAATCATTTCTAGTCCTGAAACAATAACGCCAGACGGCAGCGGTCTTAGCTCAAACAGCCACTGTGTGACATTTTCTCATGGAATAGGTCCCCTCATCTGAAACATGTAAATGCCAAGCAGACACCACAGGGCCCAATTAGACTACTTCATACCGCGAGAACGAGGGAGACGGCTGCAGCTATAGGACACAGACACATACACAATCCATCTTTATTCTCCTTATAACCCACTACTGTCTCAAATTTGACTTTAGTCATATCTTTAATTGTGTTTTTTAGGTCTTTTCTACTGCCTGTCTCCAGTGAAAGACCAGTGGAAATGATCTCTATTAATCAACTGACAAGCACTTGATTGCTGAGCTGTCTCATGAGGACATGGTTCCTTTTAGCCCTTTTCTCTAAATTGGTACAGAGGATACTGGGCACACATAGAGCACAGCATTCAATAAATATTAATGTAGGTTTTTTTCTGTTGATGTCATGTTTTAGCTGAACTCTATATTGCTTGAGGCTTCTTATGCTAATAAAATATTCAGAGAAGAATGAACTGAGTTGACCTCTCGAGATACTAGCAAAAAAACAGGTTTTGTCATTGTACTTAGTTATTTCATTATCTTCCCCAGACACCTAGGAAACAATCATTTCTCCAGAGCTGAAATTACAAGTTAATGAAATAATCACTCAATTTATTAGTTATTAGCTTGCAACAGCTAGATGACCTGTAAGGAGCCCAGCAGGTGCCAGGAAGTGAAATCAAACTAGAGGTAGTAAGAATTTGCTTCATCTGTTTAGGAAACTGTGTGCATGGATTTGCAATAAGACTGGTGTTTGTGTACAAGGTGTTGTATTTAGTTTTGTTTTCTGTATGGACAAGGAAACAAAAGTAAATTAGGGGTTACGGATGATCTACAAATTGCAACACTAGCAGTTAGAATACGTATTTGTTTTGCAATAATCAACTCATCAATTATTATCGCTGCTAATTGGTTTATTGTGGTAAAGCCATATTTCACTTAGCTGCCATTTAGTGTTGTAAATTGTGGTCAAATTAAAAAAACATATAATTACAGCGCTCCAGTCAGTGAAATGGAATAAATGTAGTGCTGCCCAGTTGGTCACCCTGCTCTGGTGAACCCCTTCCTAAATTATCAGACACTCAGCCAGAGCCAATTATGGGACAGCAAGTGTTGTGCAGATACAGGTCGGAAGTCACGTAAACTGACCTAATAAAGATTTGAATAAAGAAATGACTGGAGAGTAGAGTTTTGCATGTGCAAAGTTCATTTGTTGGCATGTGGTGGTGGATTTTGTTCTTGTCCTTCAGAGATACAGAAAGTGAACAGGGAATATAAGGAAAAGAAAGAAGGAAGGAAAGAAAGAAAAACGTTTTTTAATGCATTAGGAGGTATCTGACACCTACTGGGAAGTCATGGATTCTGGTTTTCAGGCAGACAGTTTCTGGGTAAGAAGACGTTCAGTTGTTTTTGTGTGAAGTTGTTTTATCGCTGATAATGTTCAGTTTTATTATTGGATAAAGTAGCAAAGAGAAGCAGGTGATCTGATCTGAACAATCCTTACCCAACATTTTTGTGTCATAATGACACAAATATGCTGTGTTTAATATCACTACAGAACAGTAAAAGCAATGAAACATTCATTTTGCACCTTTGAAATAACAGAACTGTTAAAAGCTTTCTGCAAAAATAATGTTGTATTTGATAAATGATAAATGTATTGTTTAAAAGTTGCTTAAAAACACACACACACAGGTGGCCTGCACTCAGGTGTTGTGATTAGCACAGAAAGAGAGTCTCTGGTTTGAATCTTGGCTCGCCTGCATCTTCCTGTTTGGAGTTGGCATGTTCTTCCTGTCCACGCATGGAATTATTTTGGATTTCAAACCGCAGTCCAATTTCATGCATGTTAGGTCAGCTGGTCATTTCAAATTATACTTAGATGTGTTTCTACATAATAGTTTGCTCCATGTGGTCCTGTGATGTGCTGGCAACATGACCAGGGTGTGCCCCTGCTCCTGTTTGTTGGCTGTTGAGATAGGCGTATCTGACAAATACTCTCTGCATCAGCAGATATTCAGTCACCAAAGACTTGAATTGATTTTGCTTTGCTTTTAGACAACAGCTCAATTACTCACATGAAACTTTGACAGAATGAGAGTTCTTGGTGCTCGTGCTCCATCGGAGTGTTGGCTGTCTGTGCATACGTGCGTTCTTTGTGTAACTTATTTCATCTAAAGTGCCCTCCACATCTTCCATCTCAGGCCATAGGGTTTTGGGGGCAGAAATCTGTGTGAGTGTGTCGGCATGAGTCTACTGTTCTGAGTGTGTATGGGCTTCCATCCACCCTGCTCTAGATCCATATTCACTCTTTCTTGCCTCCCCCTCCTTTCCTGAGAATCCCTCCTTGTTTGTCAGTGGTGGTGGATACGGTGAGGAAGGATGGAGGGAGGTGGTTGAGTTGAGTGTGTGTGTGTGAGAGTGTGTGTTGGGGGGGGCAGATGGTCTGGTCAGAGACAGAAACGAGAAAAGGAGGTAGAGTGAGAGGCAGAGAGTGATGGTCGAGCGGCAGGCTCTTTTTTTTTTTTTTTTTTTTGGCAGGGCCAGCCGGTGGGAGGGCCCATTGTGATGCAACGTTGCATAAATAATGCTTCTAAATGCTCCGTTGCCATGGGGACCTTTGTGGCTGGGTGAACAGCGAGTGTGTGTGTGTGTGCTTGTGCATAGCCCCTGAGTAAGGAGAGAGAAAGAGAGGCAGAGAAGGGGGGGCTGAGTTGCAGTCAGCTCAAGTGACACTTGTGGTCTCCCAGTCTCTATGTCTTTCTTTCTTTATCTTTCTCTATCGCTTGCTGTGTCCTGACGCAGGACAGATGAGTGTTTGGAGGAGAGTGAGGGACCATTGCTGTTTATGTTTTAACCAGATGGACGCTCCAAGAAGTGGAATACTTCATGAACTTCTCTGCTTTTATGAAGTATGGTCCATGTGAAGGTATGTGTCCTCACAGCTCGTATTCCTCCGTATGTATCTGTCTTGATTTTGCCTGTCCTGATTGGGACTTTGTGGAGATGAATTCCATCACGTCTCTCCTTCCTCTCCCTCTGCAGTAACAGGTGTCTTCCAGTCAGTTGTGAATTGGAGGGAGCAGAGATCGCAGGGGCATGGTGGGAAGCGGCCGCCTTTGTTCTGCTGCTTTTAAGACTTAAATCTGAATTTTAAGCGGCTGCCATCAAGCTAGTTAGTATTTTCTCTCAGCTAACTTAGAAAAGAAGTGGATTTCCTTGTTATTGGTCTTTACATTGGCTGATTAGGGAGTTCATATTGATTTGGTTGCATAAAAAGTCAGACCTATCAGGGAAAAAAAACATGCCGTTTTCCTGCATGCAGCTGTGTTTGAGATGGGAAAAGGAGTGCCTTTGGTTTGTATCGACTTCAGAGGATCGCAGCTTTGTAGTGATGTGAATAGACACTGAAATCAACAATGTTCTCCTTGTGTGAAATTTGCAGCTGGCTAAAATGTCAATAAATACTGTTATAATTGATTAGAGGCACCAAGTACTTCTCAGGGTGTTAGAATGTGTCTCTGAATTTAGTTTTATTCAAAATGCAATTTATTATCAGCTCAAAAACCAACCATAAATAACAATATGTAAGCATATTATAGTTTCAGTATAGTTCAAAGACAAGACTTTACATGTTGCTTCATTCTACAGCTGCAAGCACACATTTTCCATGTGTTTGATGATCACATTATTGCAGAGCCCATGCGTTTACCTTGTATGCGTGTGTTTTTGTACGAGAGACTTCTACACACCTTGGTTCAACATGTTCAGTTCATGTTGATGAGGGGAAAATGGTGCACAATTTACTGCGAGACTCGCAATGTGATTTGTGAACTTATTACGTTAATGAGTCATTATAATCAAATTGTGTTATTATGGAGGGAAGCCTCAAGTTGCCTCAGGCATTATCAGCATTTAAGCTCCCGCAGACCAGCAGTCCATTAGCAGTCTTAGTCAGAAATTATGCACCGAGTAAGCATTATATGTCGGACTAATGTTCACTTTTATTTTACTGTTTTTACATTGAGGTTGTTTTCAAAAGTTGGGTTGTTTGTCTGACCCAGTCGTTGTCAGGGGGCTTCTTTTATTTACTGTTATTGCTCACTGCCATGAAAGGCAGGCGATCATGTAATTGCCTGTATGTGTGTGTTTGTTTGTCTGTCTGTTAGCACAATATCTTATGAACCACTGGATGAATTTTAACAACTCTCTCACCAGGTACATCTAGAACTGTTCAACTGTTTGAAGTCAGCCCGATTCAAGATGGCCGCCACAGCTAACTGATCTTAGAAATCAATAAATTTTAGCCCAGTATTTGTAAACTTGATCGAGTTGTGGCCATTTTTGTGTTGGATAATATTGATTAGTCCTTACTGATTGACTCCTAAAGTTAATCAGCTGTAGATATACATCCAAATATTTATTCCTGCGAGTTTCATTTAATTTTGTCCAATGGTTCATAAAGATATTTGCTGACAGACAGATAAATGAACGCGCAGATATGGGTAAAACCGTTATGGTTCACCTTTTACCTTCCAGCGGCGGACGACAATCATACCCTAGAAACCAGTCTGTTCTCTTCTCTATTTAAAACAATTCACTGACTGATTTAATTCACTTGTTGTTTGCTTTTTTGTTTTCAATTATCACTATTTTTCGGGGGCCCTAAATGAAAAAAACCCCCAACAAAAAAACAAAACAAAATCAATTATGTTTAATTAGTTTAATGGTTCTCAGCAGAACAAAACTATAATTAGAGGCTAGTTTGCTCACTTGTATCAACCGATGAGTGTCTTTTACTCCGAAATTAGGCACAAAAATACCACAAACAAAATAATTTTACTTTTTCAAATATATATAAATATATATTCTTTCTGCCACATACACTGCACTGGAAATGTGACACATTTGACCAAACTTCAAAGTTCAAGAAATAACTGGCATAAACTGTCATTAGTATTTTTGTACATATTTAATAAGAAGCATTTACACACCCTGACAGGAAAGAAATACTTTAATGGAATTATATGTAGACTAAAGTATTTGTACAGGTTATAGGGGGAGAAAAAGAAAACATTTATTTTGTGTTTCTACATCATTTTCTTTAATTAAACCTTGAATGAAGCGTTCTGTTATTTTTCGCACTGAGTTTAGGGCAAACAGCTAAGAGAGACTCTTGTGTCTCATCACCTCCCCAGTTTGTGGTTGTTTTTCTCTCTTTGTGGTAAATGAACCTTCTTCCTTACATTTTACCGACTCCACAGTGGGCTATACTGCACATACAGATCGAGTCATTTCCAGGCAGAAAGACCGGACAGCGTTCTCCGCTCACTGCATATCAGACAGCTCATTTTAACAGCAAGATCAAAATCCATGCAGCATCACAACTTCAGATGGTTTCACCTGAATCTGTCGCTTTAAAGTCAAACACACACTCCCCTCGCTTCTATGTGATGGCTTCAGTTTGGTCTTACAAATATGAATATCTGCCGGCGTGAAACTGGCGGACCTGATGATATCTGGTTGTGTTTTTTTAAATTTTTTTATTTCCCATCACATGCCGCAAATCGTCAGTTTCACAACAATGAAAAACGTGTCGGAGACAATGAAGCGGTATGAACGTCAAGGATGACTTTAAAAGTGACAGTAAATATATGGACAGACTGTTTTGACACGTTCTCTCTCCGATTCTGTCTCCAGGAGTTGCAGTTTGAACGTCTGACCAGGGAGCTGGAAGCCGAACGACAGATTGTTGCCAGTCAGCTGGAGAGATGCAAGCTTGGCTCTGAGACTGGAAGCATGACTAGCATCAGGTGTGTGTGTGTGTGTGTGTTTCTACCACCTGTCATGCCCTCTTTTGTATATTTTACCTGTGTGTGTCAGCTATGCTCTTGCAGGTGACTGACTTTATAGCCCGTCACGCTTCTCGACGTGTGTTGGTTCAAAAACCGACTTCCTGAATTTGTGTTCATTTTTCTGCAAATGCCCACTTGTAGCTTAGTTACTTCATAAAGCTGTAACATGTATTCATTTTTACCTTTTATTCCCTTTAGTTGCAGCTCACTTCCACGTCCATTTATTTTTTTCCATGCCAGTTACTGAACCTGTGTTTTCGGCCCAATTACGCAGTCTATGAATGACTTAAATTATTTACAAGTTTTGATTTTCCTGATATTTTTCCCATTTTCAGACCTGGGAAAACATAACAGAGAGCAATGTCCCTGATAGTTAAACATAATTCACAAACGTGCTGCTTAAGAATATTTCCAAAAGATGTAATCAGAATATTGACTACATTCAAACAGACTCCATTGTGGCTTTTAATTCAGACATTCTGATCCTTTGTCCTTTTTAATCCCGTCCGGCTGTTGTCACATATGGTATCTCTACCAAATGCCTCACAGTAAAAGCTCTTTTAAACATGATTGTTTTGTTAAACACAAAATGATTTTATTTTGAAATAAAAGTCTAATAAACAAAATGCAAAAACTTAAAAAGGGCAAACAGGTGTGGATCCAGACAAAGGTGCTGAAATGGAACCTGATGAAACACCTCTGGTTCACAAGAGACCATACAGTACTGTTTATTAAAAAGGCTAAAAACTTCTATAATTACACTTAAATCTTTAAATTACTTGGATAAGGAAGAAAATTTTGTCAGATTAAGATATTCATCTCTGGGACACTTGGTATAATTATACCAATATATAGTAAACACTTAGATTTAGCAGAACAAACACTTTTTAAATACAATAAAATTACAGCAATGTGCATCCTATTTACCTTGTTACACATTCAGAGATCACAAATAAACTTTAATGTACATTTTGATTTGTACATCTGGTTATGTATTCTTGACCAAACTACTCTTTAATAATCTTTAATCTTTACCTGCTAAACCACAGATCTACTGTATGTGAAAGTCTGAAGTTCAGAATTTTCATTTTGAATTAAAGAGAGACTTTATGGTAGCTACACTCTTCTTTGAAAGTATTCTTGAGCAATAGTTTTCAAGATGCTCTAAAAGTCTTTCAAAGCTTTTCAATAGACATTGGTTACTTTTCCACTTATTTTCAGTCCAATCTTGCTTGCTTGTTAAGCAGAAGAGACCAACTTACACAATATTTGACAATATTGCAGCTAAAATTGGTGCTGTGTCAACAAACACCAGATTTTAAACAAACGCTACAAATTTAAGAAAGATTTTTTAGCACTTTTTCTGCAGCCTGGCACAAAAAACTAACAACTTGTTTCCATTACTTTAGCTCTGTAAGAAAATAATCCCAAACATTTTGACGGGCATAAACCAGTTTACAGAAAACGTGATTCCCTAAGAGCTATTGGCTAAAACCTTTAAATTTATTTGGTTTATGATCAGCTGAAGGATGATACCTCTCTCAGGTCCTGTGTTGGGTCTTTATTGGATCTTTTTTTACCTGTTTTCTCAACAAATGGTTGGATTTTAACATGTCCATGACTGTTCTAGTTTCCAAAAAAATAGTATAAACTGATATACTGTACATCCACCAAGACACAGCAAGTTTAGATAAAAAAAGAAATAAAAGGTTAAGGCCAACAGTTATTTAAATTGTTGATCTTCAGGAATTTTAGGAGCTTTGAAGAGTGAATATTTGAACATTCTTTGAGTGTTTCTATCGGCCTACTTTGTAAATCTAAAAATAAATGAATACATTTAAAATATTTTTTTTATTTTTTCCATTTTTTTTGTTGCTAAATTGTCTATGTCTAAATACAAAACTTGTTCATTTGTTTAGTTTTTTTGTTTTAGGGATTCATTGGTCACATTTGATCGGGATAACCATAAAGTTTAGATTGAGCCAAAAAAAAAAGAGTTTAGAATATTTCACGGTACAAGTAAAAGTCTACTGACCCTTGGGTGACGACCCGTCTATGCTCGCCATGCCCCACATGACCTTTTAGAACCTAACTGAATTGCAGCAACTTTGGAAGGCCTCCTTCAGTGCGAAGGCAATCATAACACTGCTACGCTCTTAACACTCAATAAATAGAATTTTCCTGCTATTTTCCACGTCCCTGAAACTCTCGCCTGCACCCTCACCCCGCTCTATACATCAGCAGCATGTTCCCTCGATGAAGCTGCCACGTGCGGCCACGAATGCCCCAGGCTTGACCCTGGCATGACTCTTTTGGACTATGTCAGTATGCAGCTGTGTGCTGGAAGATCACACCATGCTGTAGGATACAGCGATCACACACGCGCTAGGTTCTTTCCATGATCACAGATGTAGTGGATGACCGGTTCTACGTGTTCCAAACTACCAAGCCTCACCAATGGGTCTTGACATCCTGTTCATACTACTACTTTGACCTCAATATGGGTAATTTGTTAATGCTCAGATCTTTTTACGATCTATCACACGTAATACGGAGCCCACTGTGCTCTTTGAATACCTGAAGACATATGCTGGTGTAGATTCTTAGTCATCCAGGACATGGTAAATCTAAAAAATGATTAAAAACACAAACAACTGGACTTCTATACGTCGTCAGCTACAGAATAGAAGTCCAGCTGTTTTTGTTTTTAACCCATTTTTGGATGTACCCGAAGACTTCACCAAGACCCTGCGAAGATCGTCCACATTGGGCTGATCTTTCAAGAGTAGTGTGACAATTCATTCACTACTCTGCCTTTAAAGACATTCAACAAAATGTATTTTCAGGCCTTAAACTATCTGAGTTCTCTTGTGAGGGTATTTATTCAAGCCGACCTCATTTTTAGAGCGTGTGCGACCTGTAATCAGCTCCTACTATTAATACCTCTCTGTTTTTGTTGCTCAAATCAAACATGCAAAATAACAACACGCGTGCCGGAGACGTTGGGCCTCGAGGTTTTGTTTCTCTGAAACACGCTGTTCATTTTGGAGTCATTTTTAAGGAAAACTTAAGGTTGAAATTCCTAAGCTGCATAAATATTCAGTGTTTTATTATTGTACCCATGGCCTAAGCATTAGCTTGATCAAAGCATCTGTGCATTCGGTTTAAATAGAGCTTAAATTTTTAGCTCACATTTGATGGCACAAAAAAAAAAGATTCCCTCAACTTTGATGTTGTTGTTGCTCATTTAATAAAGCAGTCGCTGCTCAGAAAAAAAAAAAACTTCTGCAGCTGTCACATTGGCCTATTTTGTTGTTTAGAGTATTCTTGTTTTTTGTGATCAGAGGGAGAAAATTGTTCGACGTGAAGTGACTGTCAAATTATGTGCTGCTGATTGAATTTGGGCCCCGAGCTCCATCTTTAATCTGAGCCCAGAGAACGCCGGCTGCACACCAGCCCCAACGTGAAAACAGCACTCCTGACACAGTGGTGGTAATACACTTAGCCTGCCTCTCAGGACGGGGTAACGCGATTAAAGCCCCTGTCTCTGTATCTGTCTCACCCCCCCTCCTCCACCACACACACACAAATAGATCCACACAATCCATCATCTTTTCTCTCTTTTGATTCTGTTAAGTGAATGGGGATTCTGTCTGCCTCAAACTAATTACTCATCTGCTTCCATTGTGATTGTAATTTCAATTTGAGGACTGGACCAACAAAGAGCAGAAAGATGGTCTAAAACTGATTCATTCAGCAGTCTAATTAACTGCTGCATGTATTTTAGCTCTTCAGTGCCATCACAAGGCTGCATTCAGGGGCCCGATTTAAAACAGAAGCAACATGAGATAGAACACACCATCCACTTTGTCACTCGGCTGCACACGGTTGAAGTAAATGCTGTTGTCTTGCTAACTTGATTGGATCGGTTTTATTATTTAGTGAGTGCTAGAGCCTCTTCTGGGTTGCGCCGTGCCTTCCGTTGCTTTTTATAGACCGTCCACTTTGTTTGACTTGAAAGTAATTACTAAATGGACAAATGGTTTGGCAAACAAACCAGTCCGCTGAAGCCGTATGCTGGAGGTTTGTAGCGCCCGAGGTGTTCTGGATTTATCGTTCAATTACCTCCGAAACTTTATGCTCGCCGTTCTCGGGAGGTTTTATTCATAGCTGCTTGTCCTGGAGAGCACAGGCGCTTGACATATTGGCAGCTACAGGTTTTAATGCTGGAGTCACACCGCGAGGTTCAACCTTTCCAACACTTTAAAAGATTTGCACCGTGGTTTTTGAACTTTAAAAAAAGTCTCAAATTTTTTATTAGAAATGTAAGATTAAAAAAAAAGCAAATTAGAGAAACGAAAACTCAAAAATGTGTTATTTTGATCAATTAACATTTGATGTAGTTGGAAAAATGGTTGCTATGAGGTTGCTGGTTTACTGCTGACAACAAACGAGAAGTCAGAATGTCAAGGTTTCCAGATGACATCAAAGGCAGCGCGAAGTTTTGAAGAGTTGGTGCAGAACAAGATGGTTGTGGAGTAAAAAAAAACCTTCTGAAGTGAGTGAGAATCTGTATTGGCATCATTTATTTCGTTAGCCTTATCTCTGCATCGCTAATTACTACTGCAATAAGCGTTTCATGAAAGACCTGCATATTACATGTTCAGTGGCAACAGTATATTTCCTGTGTACACACTCATTGTTTGTAAGAAAAAAAATGGAATTAGTTGGTATATTTAGCATCTCATATTGTGCCAGTTGGGACTGTTGTTGTTGACCTTGAAAATTTGTGAAAAATGAAATAAATCATTGTACTTTTCTACTGGGTAGAACCCCTAAAATAAAATTCAGGGTTTTTATTGTCAAACAACAACACATCTTCTCAACTCCTAATTATCCAAATGGCTAAGGATGATCTAATGAATTATCCCTCCCTGTCAAAAACTAATTAAACAGCACGTGTAGAATCTGAAGGATTATTCCATCTTAATCCACTTCATCTGTAATAACATCAAGATGTGTTGAGCTCCTCCTAGCTAGAACGCTGCATTAGTGTTTGTTTGGCAAATACATCGCAGACACTTTGGTTGTCTTTTCTAGTGCAGCTGGTTGAATTTCCACACCCAGGTAAAGCTCAGAGATGTCTGATATGATTAATGTTGGTACGAGCAGGGAAAGTACAATGGTCGTGTGGCATTTTCCTCAGTGCTTTGGCTGTTTGCTGTCACAAAAAGTAATGAAACAAATGGGAAGGGTATGTGTAGCTGCATTTTCTGTTGCCTTTCAAACCTAATCAAGTACTGTTTGTGTCAGGCAAAAAATAAATAAATACCCCTGGAGAACATTAATATATTCACCATACCAGTGTTCTCAGTGTTCTTATATCCTGCCTCTAGAAGGTGAAGTCAAGGCAATAATGTTTTTGCCTTTGTAGTCATGTGTTTGTATGTCTGTCTGTTACCAAAATAGCTGATGGTGGCCAGAAAAATCACTATAACTCAGTCAGATGTGCAGAAATTGACCTAACATTTGCTGCGGTGGGAGCTGAGACTGATCCTCTACACATATTCTGAGCGCTAACAGATTGCACAAGATTGTTGTTTAAAATTGTGCTTGGAATCAACTCTGTCCGTCTCATCTCATTAACCACTGGATGGAATTTAATGAAACAATCTGTAAATAATCAATGGACATACCTCTACAGCTGATTAACCTTTGGAGCCAGTACAGTTCAAGATGGCCACCACAGCCAATGGCTCTTAGAAAGCACCAAATTGGATATAATTCAGTCAATTGTACAGATATTGAATTAAAATCCAGTGTTGTCGTTGCTAAGCATCATTCACAACCAATACTTTGGGCGTGACATCTTGCGATATTCATAATATTGGTCATAATGCTCGGCCTATTAGCTTTAAAGAAGAAGAAAAGAAGCTAATAGAAAGCTGTCTACAGATGGTGAGGTTAAACCACTCAGGAATTAGATTTGAAGTGTTAAAAGTGGTCACAGGGTAGCTGACAGCTGACAAATCTGTTCCTCTTGTGGAAGATCAAGACTTTCAGAGGTGCTAATGAGGTTTTTCAGTTCTGCTTTTGTTTCAAGTCTTTAAGGGTTACCACAGGTCACAGTGTCGGCTCTGGCATCTGCTTCCATGGGAGCGTGACTGTGTGCCGCTGTTATTCAAACAGGGACTGTCGCTGTTTTCATCAGTCCCTCCATGTTGGCACAAAAAGACTCCACGTTTCCCCTTTAATTGTTCAGGTAGAGCCAGAGGTGGTCCGATGCCTCATCAGTGTGAGATTTCAAATAACATTAAGGCATCACTGAATCAGCAGATAACACAGTCGGTATTTAAAGCTGTGCCTCAGCACGCTGATTGTCTTAAATACATAAACAGACTATTTCAGCTCTAATTTTATCTCCTGCTTGCTCAGTGGTGATTCAATCTTTCTATTCTGACTCAAAGCATTATAATAGGCCAGAAATGTAAAACAAAGGTGCATCAGCCCAGGCTATTGTCATTTTGAAAAATCAAACCTCTAATTCAACTTGTGACTGCATTATTTCCATTCACCTTGCGAGCAATAATTTGTCAGGTTTGTTGCATTTTATGCCCAATCATAATCTTTCACACAAATCCCTGTGGTGTAGTCATTAGTTCATACTGGTTTTTGTAGCTTTATTGTTTGGTTTAGAGTGTAACTTATTTCACATTTAAGTAGATTAGCAAGAAATATTTCACAAATTCCATGTTCTTCCTTTTCTTCCTTTGTGCTACATCTTTCTTTTTGTAATAAAAAGAACTTTTAATTAGGTTTGGTTGTTGGACTTTGAACAATGTTTTAGTTCATATTCAAACCAGCTTTGCAGTTCTTGTTTGAGTCTGATCACACAGCATATGTTTTTGTTTTGTTTTGTTTTATAGAAAATGCCAGTGCCAATCTTTAGTAATCAGAGCAACAAATATATATAAAAAAATTCCCTTCTCACCCTCCGCGGGTGGTCTCTTTCTTTTTCTTTATATATATATATATATATAATTTTTGGTCAACATGAATTTTTCAATGAACAAAATATAACAATATTTACTTAACCTACTTCTTTGTCTTACTTAACCAGTTACAACTGGTTACAACTGGTTAAATATGCACAGACATGGCCAATTGCCACTTTTTTAAAAAGTGGTCAATGTCGGCCAATTAAAATCAGTCGACCAAATAATTGGTCTATCCATAACAAAACTGGTTATCTGCCTGCAGAATGAACACTAATGAAATATAAAGAAAATGAAAGTAGCATTCCTTGAAGAATGGTTATCACCCACCACCTGACGTTTTGAAAAAGATCTCACATGATCTGTTAGCACTCAGAGATGACTCTCAGCTACTCACACCCTAATGCTTAGCTCAACATCTGAAAAATGAAATGAGTTATAGCAAAGTTTGTATTCAGCTGTGGCAGCCATCATTAAATTGACCACACAATTAAAATTGGGTTGACTCTAAAAGGTAATCAGTTGTAGATGTACACAAATTGAATATGTTCTGAGAGTTTCATTAAAATCTGTTTCATTGTTGTTGTGATATTTTGCTAACAAACAGACAGGGTTGACTCCAACAGTTAATACTACAGTTTTAAACAAAGATTTTGGGCGGACCATTACTTCAAATGTTTACTTTTTAAAAATTATGATTAAGATCCCTCTTCTGATTTATGGCATATTGGTAACAGACAGACATAAGAAGACACACAACCCCCTCCCCCACACCCACACCCACGTGAATACATGACTGCCCACCTTTCATGGTTGCAATAATAACAACAAGAATCATCCAGTCTTGCACAGAAAAATGTTTCTCTTTAGTTTCTTCTCTATCCACTTCTGTTTTGGCTGCCATTCCTAAATAATCTTATTGGACTGCTACAGGATGTACCAGATGTCTTTTTAAATTTTATTTTATTTTTTTACTTTTGTTTACTCTTATTTTACACATGGAGGCATGGCTGCCATGTCAAAGTACATGTGTTTATGTCACCCTTGACTGATCCCATCAGACCAGGACCAGCTTCAAACAGCAGTGAGCTGTATGAGTCCCCCATCAGACCCTTGTGTGAGACGGATGATACACAGCACTGATCCAGGATCAGGAACATGGCAACACAGTTAAATGTGTCTTTCTGACCGTTTAAAAAGGCATTCTTAATGCGTCACACTAAAGACACCTTCATGCTTTACTTACAGTCACACATCAGTGAATAGATGTAGGATAAGGTGATGTTATCTGTCTCGTTCACAGACACTCTGGAATGCTGTCGGGTCTGACTCATTCGTTTTCACTATACAAATAAAATGGAAATAAAAAAAGAACAAGTGGTCCAGGTAACTGAATATGACAGGAAATGAAAGACATCTTAAACTTAAAAAAGAAACAAACAAAATAAAAAGGATTACAGAACAAAAGGTACCTTGGAAATTAAAGGCTATTACAGTCTAATGTTGACTTATGTGTTTGTTTATCATAGAGTCAACTGGAATTCCCTGAAATAAGCCTTTTTAGAAGCGTCTCCAGTTCTATAAAACCATGAGCGGCTCTGTGTGTCTGGTAATCCGATTCTCAGCTGCTTTTTAGTCTGGCTGCTGAGTGTTGAGTGAGTATATTTGTGTGTGGGCACGTATGTGCAGAGTGCACGGTGAAGACCCTCCGCCGCTCTTCTGGCAGTAGAATGTGACCCGTCTAGTGAGCCCAGCAAGGGCCCATTACCCAGAATCTGCCAGGCCTCTCGGCTGCCAGCTCGCAGACATGTGACTCTCCACAGCTTTACTTTGTTTCTTTTAAAGTCAGAAAATCTTGACCAAGAACATTTTTTAATTACACCTAAAGTGGTAAAAAGAGACTTTTGTTTCATCCCAGTTAGAACTTTTTTTACAGTAAAAAAATAAAAAATTACTTTTACACAGAGGTCTCTTTGTACATTAGATTATTTATTGATTAAATTCTTTCATATTTATTTGCAGTCTTTGCATCTTAAATTAAAGATCTATCATTTCTTGAAGAAATGCATGTGACTTGTTGCTTTTTGTGCCAGGCTTTTAAGCTAAATTGATGGAATTATAGCCATTTTGGTAAAACCCTTGAAAAGGACATTGTGTAAGATGTCACACTCAAAGCATATGTTGGGGATCACCCTCAGCTACTACCATATCAAATATTAGCTTTAACCATTTTTGTGTTGGCTAAGCTTGAGTAGGTGTGGTGGCCATCTCTGATTGTATTGATTCCAAAGGTTAATCAGGGGTAAAATACATATTCAATGTGTAATTATCTTTAAAATCTCTCCAGTAGTTCATGTGATATTTTGCTAACAGACAAACAGTTAACTTTAACAGTTAATGCCAAGGTTATAAGCAAATACCTTGCTAATTGAGTAGTGCTTGGAGTAATTATTGTGGATGGATCTCAACTACCATATTTTAGCTCACTATCTTTAAAAATGATAGAAAGTTAATCAGTTGTAGATGTACATCTCTTGACAACTTTCTGCATTTTTTTTTATACCAGAATCAGTCCAGTGGGTTATAAGATATTTTGCTAACAAAACAGGCAAACACACATATAAACATGGGTTAAAACAATATTGTCCTCCTTTTACATTCAGGTAATAATCATTTTAGTCTAACATTAGCAGTACACTTGTTATAGCTACATTTATTTTTATCCCATTTGCAGGACTTGGAGGTTCTGGACTTCTGTCTGCATCATTAAACAATATGTATTAATTTAGTGAGCTGTTTAGTTTTTGCTTTGCTACAGTGGTAGCTTTATATTTCTGGAAGATCACGTGATCTTGTTAAGAAGAAACAAGAAGAAGAGCTCTGCCACATTCAGGAAGTGTTAGCTTTCAGCAGGTCTTGTGGTTGGGTTTTGTTCGTCTAAGTGTCAGCTCTGACTGAAAGCAGCAATCAGAACAATTCAAAATTGACTGCTGCCTTCTTCTGTACATTTGAAACTAAATGCAATCATGAAAGAGCTTTAAAATGTTCTAATCGCTACTACAGCGATGCTTATTGTGCTGAGTTATTGTCTTAATTATAGTTGTGTAGAAATGGTAGCAATTGAACTACATGTAAGCTCTGGAGAACTGGACACATTTTATGGCTGTAAAATTGATTTCGGAAGCATTAAAGTGATGTTGAGGTAAAGCAAACAGAAAGAGCGTGGCTGCTTCGCTGTTAGGAGGTTCCCCTCCAGTTGCAGCCATTTCTTAGTGTTGTTCGACTCCAGCAAATATCCAAGGCGTCATGTTATTTGTATTTTGTTAAGTGTTTTAAAGATTCTATTGGTTACGTTTCATTGCTCTTCTTTCGTGTTCTGCTTTCTTTCTTTCCTTTTTTTCTCCGTATTTTATTACGTTGATGCTCTCTCTGCATTCCTCACCTGCCAGGTCCTCATTTCTAAGCATCGCCGCTGCATCATGTCAATCATTTACCTCCCTCCCGGATATTCACGTTCAGGTTTTCAATCACTCCCTGTCAGATCCTCATTTTTTTATTCCGTTCTGTCTTCACAATAAAGCAAACTCCATTTTTCACTTTAGATTCCCTGCCTGTGGGAAGCTTTTTTTGATTGGACTCAAAATCAAGTCCATTGTTTTGCTAATTCACCACTTTTTTAAGCATAACTTTGCATGGCACGCCACAAAACGATCATGAGGTGCATGTTGGGTACTAAGGTATTTATCCTACCAGTCAATATTGTGTGTATATAAAATAAAAGGAAAAGGCACCATCATTAATTTGTGAACTGATGTTTAGCCAACACAAAAATGGCTGTAACTCAGTGTGTTTTACAGATACTGAGCTCAGATTTGATGCGGTCGTAGCTGAGAGTCATCAACATCACAGAGTCTCAGTGCTAACATATCGCGCAAGATTTTTGTTTAAAACTTGCTACTTTCGTTATTTTTACTTGATGTCTTTTTGGGGGCAGACTGCTTAGATTGATTTTGGGATTATTGTTGTAAACCCCATTACTCGCTCCTCTCTAAATGCCAGTGCTCTGAGCGGATAAACAACGGTTTTAATGAAGATGAACTTTAAGCTCAAGGGCATTACCTCTCTGTCAGTACCCTGTTTTTTTTTCTTTTTGACTTTTGAAAGTGTTTGATCAGATTGAAAAGAATTCGATAAAGAGTGGACACTTCAATAAAATCCATGCACCTTAACCTGAGACCTTATCACCTTTTCTTTTTACGGTTTTGATTTAATAGAACATTAGTGTTCTTACTGGCTCTGAAAAAGGAAACTGCTTGATAATGACTGCAATATAACGGTATTGATTATAACGTGGGTGATGTGAATGTTAATTTTTAAACTGGTATTGATCCGCAGCATACTGCCCGCTCGTTAATGAAACCATCTGTTATACGAGCACACACAGTGTTGTGTTGGTACAGAACATAATTTAATCAATCATCTTCATAAAAAACTAAAAAGGTTACCCTGCTGTGTTGTTATTTTTTACTGCAGTCAGAACAATATTTCTTATCTGGAACCTTTATGATGATCAAAAATGAATTGGAATACACAAGTTGAGCACCTGTAGCAGAACAGATATTACTTAATGAAGCATAAACCTCACGGTAACCACTGTAAGGCATCCTGAATATGGCGTGCATTGTTTTCATGCTGTGACAAAACAGAAGATGCAGGACGACAAACTCTTTGGTGCAAAAAATACCCCACTGAGTTGGAAAGGAGGGCGAGGAAGGCAACACGGACGCAGAGTGAGACAGGAGCTGGACAAAGGGAATGGACGAGGGAGGCAAGACAGGCTGGGGGTGGATGAATGGCTGTCGGTGGTGGCGATGGTGGGGGATGCAATCTCATGTTAAGCCCCTTTAACCTGCCGCCCTGCATAAATACACAAACACACACCGACTTCACATGAGTCACTTGGAGTCCAGACACTCCTAATAAGACTAATATCCTCCACCGTCGCAGACAGGCTCTGTCTGTCACACTCGGCTGTGGATTTGTGTGTGTGTGTGTGTCTGTGTATGCTACTGTACTAACTGGCTTGCACAGTAGCACAGTCATTTGCAACTATAATATTGATCTGCCGACAGAACAGAGACAAAACAGTCACAGCTAGGCTCCAAGAAAAACCTGCTTAACAGACATAATAAGATCCACTGTGCAGTTTCATTCAGAAATACACGCCAAAATCCCCTCAAACACAACTGGAATGAACCTCTTCTGAAAATTAGAAGCTTAAATATAAAATCTATGCAGCTTTGAAATATACAGGTACAGGTTTGAAACAATACTGGAGTTTTGCTTCTTATGACATTCCTTCTTGCTAAAATATGTGAAGCTCTAACTGATCATGCAAGAACTGTGTTTGAAACTTTGGCATTACCTATTGAAGTCAACTTGTCAACTGGACAAATTTTGATAAGCCTTTCAGGAAATTCTCATTTGATATATCTCTTGTCAACTGATTCAGCTTGGGAGCCAGTCCAATTGAAGATGGTCACCACAGCCAACTGGCCTTAGCAAACACAGAAACGGCTATAATTCAGTCAGTTTTACAGATATTGTGCTGAAACTTGGCGCGGTTGTAGCTGAGAGTCATTCACAGCGCATACTCCCAGTGCTACGCATTGAGAAAGATCTTGCTTAAAACTTAAGCATTAACTGTTGGAGTCAACCATGTTTGTCTGTTAGGGATCAGTCTCAGCTACTACCACACCAAATTTTAGATCAGTGTCTGTACAATGAAGTTACAGCCATTTTCCTGTTTCCTAAGTTTGATTAGCTGTGGCGGCCATCTTGAATGGGTGTGACTCCAAAAGGTAAATAGTTGTAGATGTCTATACAATGATTACTTCCTAAGTGTTTAGTTACAAAATAGTATAGACAAAAACACTTGAACACACACAGATACAGGCAAGAAACACTGGCAGAGAGCGATAAAGATTCATGAAATTCATGTCCAAGTTAGTCCTGAAATTTGTGCCGTATTTGTCTGTCTGGCTTTTATTAGCATTGGAACCCTTTCAAGTAAGTATACACATATGCAAGAGCTGCCTTAAGATTTGGATCTCATTAAAAAAAAATAGCTTTTGCTTAAAGTGTTAAAAAAAATCAAAAGAACCGCTCACCAACATGCCTTTTCTGAATATTCTGAACTGAAAGCAAACTCTTGTCATATAAAACAAGGCAGAAATGCACCTAATGCTAAAAAAGAAACAATAAAGATGAAAATTATGGCATGATATGCAGAGAAATCAGACAAAAAAAGCAACCCCACCCAGTGTGAAGCAATCATATGTCTGTTAAGCTTCCAAAGTATGAAGTGAACCTTAGAAATACAAAACATTTTTGTAGTACAAAATTGGATAAGTTACTCTTGACAGTTCAAATTGCCTCAGCCACAGATTTGGACAAAAGGACCAAGAAAACACCCTCTAATAAACTCAGCATCAATAAATGAGAACAGGTTTCTCCCATTTTGGTGACAACCTTGTGGTTCCTTTTTCTTGTATTTGGAAGTTCACCATTTAGCAAAGATAGCTTAGCTGCATCTGATCAGCCCTGATAAAGAGACCCAACACTTGCTGGAAAGTGCATGCACTGTAGCAAATGTGAGCGTACAGCAGGCATAGTCTAAAGGCAGCAAATTGATTTGACATTTAGCTAGCAAGAGAGCAGATAGCTACAACTTCAGCTTGTCAATCTGAGGAAGAAAGAGAGTAAAATACAGCAAAGTGCTGCTAAAAGGTTGAGCTGAAAGTGCTACGGCACCAGATCACGTAGTGCTTTTTGAGAAGTTATCCAGGTACGGTAGCAGCATCAGAGACTCAAATTGTCTTTTTGACTGATGGAAGGAAAAGTGTGCTTCACTGCAGAAGCTTTGAAAGTGATTTCCTTCCTTTATAGTTCCTTTTTCTTCCTTGTGCTTTCAGTAGCAGCAGATGGGAGCATGTCAGGATGTGTTATATGAACGATTTGTAACAAAGCTGAAGTGCTCAGCACATGATGAGACAAAACTTCAATTCCTGCAGAGAAAAAAAAGCTCTGCTGTCTTCTGCTGTCTTTTTAATAAAAGCCTTCTAAACAGTTATTCCAAAGGGTTTTTTTGTCTATTGACAGTCACACTTATTTATAGCTGTCGACAGGCTCAATGTTTCGTCCGTAGATAACTGGAAAATTTAGTTCGGTGTTTGGCAGAAGGAAAATAAAATAAAAAAATCACAGCTGAAGATCTTTGATTCTTTACAGTCATGCATTATTTCACAATATTCCACACAACATCGAGAGACACAGCCTAACCTTTGTAAAATTATGTTTGCCAAAACTATTTTAATTCGTGTCCTGTTTCTGTTTTTTTTTTTCGTTTTTTTGATAAAGTCCTGCTCTGTTGTCGAGTTTTGTCACTGTGTAATAATTTGCCAAGAGAAAGGCTTATACCAAAACCCTCTGGACAATTCACAGAGAGGTTCTGGAAACACTGGCTGGACTCACACTGAGAACCAACATGTCCTCCTCCTCGCCTCTCATTTAACTTCTGGCCCCGAGTCAACATGGCTGCCTCCCACACTGGCAGACGTGGTAGTCAATTTGACCAATTTAGTGGGTCACAGGAGACTTCTGCTTCCCCCAAAACTCTTCCTCCCCCGCCCTTCTCTCTCTTGAGCCATTTGTTTGGGGCGTGTGAACAGGGTAACAGAAATGGCGAGCTGCGCCTCGTCCTGCTGCGCTTTAATCGCTTCCTTCAAACAGTTTCGTGTTTCTCTCTCCTCTTGGCTGCGGGGAGAAAAAAATACATGAAGCTCCTCGCCTCCTTCCCCTCGTTGCTCAGTGCATCAGAACCAGAAGAGATGGATTTCTTTCTTCACCTTTCCCGTCCTGGCTCCATTCTAATCTGCTGCAGCACTGCTGGAATGGAGCGTTATTAAATTTAGTGATATAAAGTTTAGTATATTTTTCCCTGCTTCTCTTTCAACTTGGTGAAAATGCTGGAATTTAGACTTTTATTTAATCAAAGCAGAAATTTTTGGGGATTTGAAATCTTTTACTGTGATTAAGACTGACAGAAGATCTGGTCACAAGTGCTAATCAATAGGCACAGATGGAAATTTGATTTCAGCTTTGGAGCAACAATAAACAGAAACATTTTGTCAAGAATACATGTCAAATGGAGTATTGCTTCAGTGATGCTATTATCATCTGATGTGCTTATGTCTGGTGCTGTTATTTCAAGCATTTGGCTTTCTTCCACCTCTCTCACTGAATCTGAACCATCTGAGGCAGATTTACTGTATGAAGTCGTTACCTTAAAAATACCATATATATATATCATAAAAATTGCCTGTGGACGTGTCAAATTCTACAGGTCAGTTCCTAAGATTAATGATTCACAAACATAGCTGCAATATGGACCAAGGAGTGGTAAACATTAGCAGTTCCTGTAGTGTTTTAAAGCATCTCCATGAAAACAAAACAAACAAGTCAATCCAAAAAGGATAAAAAAAAACAAAAACACCAAGACTTGCTAAAAGATTTGTTGCAGCAACCATTGCACCAGTCAGAGTTATCAGTTCAACTGTGTATTTATTACGTGTGACAAAAAAGTATCTTGACAGTCATTCTGAAAATGTTCTCTTTTGACATTTCAAACATTTTTAAACAGGGTGACATCTCCTAGTCCTCTTTTCTGTCAACACATTTGCATCCCCCCCAACCACCCTGATCCATAACTTGCAAATAGACTTTATGGCACAACAGCAAAAGCTAAACGTTTGCATTGATGACGATTCTTTAGATATAATGAACTTAGAAAAGTACAAGGAGACACCAGGGGTTGGATCAAGAAATTGTTTGAATGCCTGGGTTGAGCAGGATACAGCAAGTACAGCATACCCATGTCCAAAAAAGTACAACAACCTAAATTTACATCAGCTTCATTTTTATACCTGACCACTCTAAAGCTAGTATCTCACTGGGCTGCAACTGCCTGGCAACTAGTTATAGACACAAAACTACAGGAAAATACACAACCTTTCACTTGGAATCACACTGAATTGGCATAGTTGCCTATGTTGAAGAAATGCTCAATGAATGTCACACAAACCCCTGGTGAAATTAGGCCAAAATTCACCAAAGGTTTGCATAACATTCACAACATTCCCACTACATTCTTGCAACAAAACCCAGACCTTTTCCATGTCTTTGTACTCTTTAATTATTAAGATGAATCCAATGAGGAGCTGGAATTCTTGTGTAGCTCTGTGTAGCTGTGGGAAGCTGCATGTTCACAAAACACCAATATATAGGTTCATCAACAAAAGGATTCAGAGTTGAACTCATTAAATCCACCCCTGTCAGGACTGGAAGGCTTGGCCCTTGAGTTGAAGACTTTTCCTTCCATCCCATTATGTCATTCTGCCTCGCATTATGCATCACACAGCTACTCTGAGTCATAATGTTCAGCAGACTCTCAAGGGTTTTGACATTTTCAACCTGTTCATTTCTGTCCTCTCCTGAGATATGAGAAGCCGCAGAGTTTGATATAACCTGGACAAAGCAGCAACAGTTCGCTATTGTTCCAACATAATGCATAATTAGGTGGAATTCATTTGACCAGGCAAGATAAAGCACATAGTTACAGAGCGCACGGGGATCCTCCATCTTCCAGCTCAGACTGTAATTAGATGTCCACAATAGGAAGTCTGGGTTGTGCCACGGCTTCCCTCCTGGCTGTCTGATGCACTGTTTGACCACCACTGATTTCCTCCCCAGCAAGAAAACTCATGCTCGATGTAAACCCGGAATATATGTTTATCTGCAAGAAAAGTATATTTAAGGGTGTCTTGTTAGAAATGATTTTCAGGATAGAATGATATCTGCCTCTAGGTAAAGGCTCATCAGCCAACAAATCAGTGTAAAAAAAAGTTTCACATGTATCCACTTACTTTGCACGCTATAATAATGTATTTCCTCAATATGTCACTTGTTTCTAAAAGTGCCCTAAAGCTGCAAGCTGCTGCCAACCAACCTGTATGTCAAACGCCAAGCATCATCATTGTGTGACCCCAGTAAGACTACCAGCTACCTCTAATTACCTTTACCACTGCAGGCTGTTGCACGCCGCCTCTAATAATTCCTGTTATTAGCTACAATAGCAGGGATTACGGAACTTCAAAGAGGCAACAGTTAATGTTCTTATAGTAATAAACAAATGACAAATATATAAAAAAAAACATGTAAGGAAGCTTCATCATTATGACGAAACCACCACTTTCTGAATTGGCAGCTTCATCTTCGATTTGAAGAGGTTTATAGCCAATTTGAGCCTGTAATATTAGCTATTTAACGACAAAAGCAGTAATCCACAGCTGTACAAATTGCAAATGAGAGATGTTTCACTATATTTTGATTAAAATTAGTAGGGCTGAATTTCCAGTGGGGAAAAGGCAACAATATGTTGTGTTCATATGCACGAATCCATTACCCAACAATAAGGCTGCATAGCATGTATGATTTTAAAAGAGAAAATCTGAAATAAATTTTAGTTTGTCTTTCTGACAAACACTTACACACCATGTTATTTTTAATATATATTTATACTCTGGAAATAAAGCTTTTTTTGTGAATTGCATATTAGGTCCATTAGTATCTTGTCTAAACAAAGCACCTGGCAGGGCTGGGGGTAGAACACATGACTTACTGACTGAAAGTTTGACCACTCTTCTAATCCAAGAATTTATTCTAGAAACTTCAGAAAAATAATATTTGTTGTATCCAATTTTGTTGGAGGTGGGTCATGGGTCTCTGAAGTAACTCCAGTTTGTGATGCTTGCTCTTTACTGTTGTGTTATACGGCAGTATTTCTGGGTATTGGAGTTGAGTCACTATCAGATTCAATGCTAAAGGAAAAAAAAAGAGTGTGACATTTACACACTGCTCACTGTAGCAGTTCGGTTTGCTGTCCAAAGGTGTATACTTGCAGAGAACGTATAACAGCAGATTGTTCCCCTGTAAAGGTTACATTTGGGATCATATCCTGTTCCTTTTTTCTTCTTTCCTGCACTCCTGCAACAACAGAAAACTGTAACTATTATCATGACAACACCAAATACACATGAGACATGTGGCAGTGTTGGGCCTGTTATCAGATACCATTATATTCAGGTTTCTTATGAACCGAATTGGCTTATCTTTGTTCCTGTAAATGTAATATTGTATAATAGCCTATCCATAGAAATGTACCAACAGAGGTGTTGGTTGTTGAATAATGGATAATGACAGCTTTGGTAATACAGAAGGTCAATGATACTGAGACATACTATGAAGGTGACTACCATTTGAGTAAAGCTGCACAGAACCCCAAAGAGGTCAAGTATGCTGAAACATGTATGTAACATGATGTGGAAAAATGTTTTTAGAAGATATGACAATTATCACTAAAACTTAATTTGCCCTTTTTTTTTCAAAAAGCATCTTTACAAAAACAAATAATTAGTGGACTGTAGTATCAGGTGTTTCAGTATCAAGTGAATGCTTCATGTGATGTGCAGTAAAAAGAACTATAATGGCAATTTCTCAGATTTATGACAACTTTTCAATCTTTTTCAGCTCTGAGTAGTGTAGGTTATTTACCTGGGCATTATTGTTGTTGTAAATATGAGTGACAGTTGGACTAAGGACCCAAATGCAGGCCCAAGCTTTTATTTCTAAACTGTACATGAACAAAACCCAATGTCAAAGGCAAAAATGATGGCAATGCTCACACAAAAAGGTCTTGAAAAGGGCAGTGAGGAGCTGAAGATTGACAGGAGGCATTTATGTTGGCTAAAAAATTTAAACCAAGTCATTTTATAATGTTATCTCTAAGACCCAAATCGAACCAATACATATCCCTTTTGTGGTGTTGCAAATTTTCTATAAAGTTGGGCACTTTCATTCAGGTGGCAGGACCAAACCTTTTTATTCAACAGTTTATTCTTGTGCAACACAGTCTTATTTCATACAGCCTACTTCTGTTGTTTAGCCATCTTTGGAGCTTCATGAACTACTGTGGATATGTTCAAATATATTTGGTAAGCAATAAATGCTCACACTACTTAAATGTAATATGTGGACTTTATTTGATCCCAGACACAAGAAGTCAACAATCATGGCTCAAGTGCTGTGCATGTCAGCACTGTGCTGAGCAGCACTTCACGGCATTTAAATGTACTGAGTGTAAGTGAACCAGAGCTTAAACAATCAAGGAACAACCAGAGGAAATGAAGGTTCCGAAACAATAAACTGCAACAATAATTCTCCTCCAAGGGACAGCTCCCAGATGTCCCAACAAAAGAAAATAAAGATCAAAACACAGACAGGTGGGTGGAGAAGGCCCAAAGGAGTGACATAACAAACCAAAGATGGGAGCTGGGTAGATCAGATGACTGGAAAGAACTACTGGTTCTGCAGGGGCCAGAGGGAAAGCTCAGGTGGGCAGCACTTGGACTGGTAAAGCAGGGATTCCTCCTGGGGTCATCCAGGCAGCTCCAAATGCTGGAACTTATCAATGGGGTGGCCAGGAACCCTCCAAAAGGCAGATCTTACTGGAGATGCAGGGGCAGTCATGAGGAATCCTGTGAGGGGTGGGAGAGGAGCTGGCAGAGGACTGCAAAAATGATTTAGTTTATGGTCCAGACTTTATCTGTTGCTGGTCTTTCTGACAAAAAAAAGCATTTTGAGCAAAAAAGAAAAAAGAAAGACAATATCCAGTTTGTTTTAAATTGAAAGGTTATAAAGTAAATGTTTTAAAGAGGTTTTTAGTTACTAATTATTCCACTATCATCATCAATTAAACACAAACTGTCTATTTGCTGCTTAGAGTTGAACATGTAACATGTAATGAAAGTACTGACAGTACTAAAAATAGTTTACAATGATAACATGATAAATAATACACGCTCTTGTATGTACAGTCATTTTGGCATGATTGTTATTTTTCACCAAAGTCTGGAATACTGTGATAAATAACTGGAAGTGACATTTGAAATTGCAATACTTTCCCTTAAGTCAACATCCTGGACTCCTTGTGCTTTTAGCCAGCTCAGATTTACTGGTTCTTGTCATAAAACCTTAAACATTTGAGCATCGTTTTCATACTAATCATAGCTTTCAGTCAGACTTAATCATTCTTCCTCATCACAGATTTATTCTTCTTTCTTCTTGACTCTGCCTGTGTGAGTCTGAAATGAAATACTACCACTCTACCAGCCTGACCACCTACCTCATTTTGTGGTACAAATTAACATAAGCATAACTGTGTTTTCTGGCAGACGTAGGAGACATTGCTGCCAATATTTGTCATTATGTGTAAAGCTGCAGTAATTGATGGTCAGTGGAATGAAGAGGGTGAATATCAATCAGGCTTTGGGGAATTTAAAAAAAGCCTGGCACATTCTGATTCTATTTCAGACTGCAAGTAAATTAGCAACTACAGCGTTGCTTTAGCTTTTGAGTGTGAATTGGCGTTGACAAAAACGGAGGTAGACTTTGCCGCTTTCCAGTGGCCAAAAAGGTCATCTGCCTTTCTTTATGGGTGGCTCCGGTTATCTATCACCTCTGTCTACAAGAGTGTCAGTCACTGTGGTCAGCACAGATAACGGAGAATATGAAAAGCACTGAAATAGATGGATTTTAGGCTGGGGTTCAGAATGTGTTTATTGGGTGGATAAAATGACAGGATTTTCATTGCTATCTCTGGCATTCGCTCTTTTAAGCCCCTCTCATTGGATTTAGCAAATCTCTATTGTCTTTTTTTCCCCACTCTCTGTCCATCACATTCTGTCTCTCTGCTGTGTTTATCCTTTTTCGTCCCCTCACTTTGTCTTGTATCATATTACCCTTATCATTCTCTACCTCCATGTGCCTCTTTTATTCTCTCTCTGGCTGCCTCTGTATCATATTCATTTTCTCTCTCTATCTTCTTGCATCCTCATTTTCTGCTCTTTCTATTCTCCCGTCCTATAATGCAGCAGTGCTGTCAGTCCAGAGAGCTGAGCTTTAATTTGTGACATTACCTATGGAGAAGGGATAACACCAAAAATACTAAAAATACAAGGTCAGAATACACAGAGAGTTGATCATTATTTGAAATGACAGCTTTTATGTATTTATTTATCCAGCCAAATATATCAAGTGGGACTTTTAACTAAGATTGGATTCAAGTGCTGTAATAGAGAGCTTTTTACCTTTCATACTATTTGCTTGAATTGAGTTAGAGCTCACATTTCCCCCTTATTGCAACATGCACTTTTCCTCTTGTGGCAAAGATCTGAATTATGGCCCAAAGATGGCAGCGGCAGAGGACAGATCATGGGTTGTACAGGCTAATAATGATCTAATTTTAGTGTTACGCAGCCTTTAGTGGAGCTTTTTGTGCTCTTTCCAAATTCCTTCAAGATTTAGATAATTATCTCATTTTAGAACATTTTGGAGTCCTTGAAAGTACGCTTGTGGTGTGAATATCAGACATGTGAAACTCTGTGGATGCTCCTCATAATGTCTCCAGCTTTGAATTTTCTGGGGGTTCATATGTCACTTGAGTGACTCTAACCTTCAAAATGTTCATTGCTGTCATACAAATGTTTTTTTCACTCTTACAGTTAATCAAGTAATTTTCAAAGAAGCACTCAGAAACTCATTATTTTGATGCCGGAGCTAATATATTCATTCTGTTTTCTGTGGTTGAAATGAAAGGTTTTAGTGGCTGATTGGTCAGCTCCAGGGTTAACCCTTCTGAAGCCCTCAAAAGAGAGCGTGACAAAGAAAGGTGGAGAAGCCCTTGTAACTTCGGGTCATTTTGACCCAAAGGCCACGGGAGGGTAAAGTGCACAAAGAAAAAGTTTTTGCTCAGCAGCATTTTAGCTTTGTGTAGCATGGAAATAACATTAAAATATTGCCCATTTTATTAGGTACACCTTGTTAGTTCCAGGTTGGACCCTCTTTTGCCTTCAGTAGTGCCTTAATTCTTTGTGACATAAATTCAACAAGAAAACATGAAATTATTCTATTGAGATTTTCGTTCATATTGTCATGATAGCATCACGCAGTTACTGCAGGTTTGTCAGCTGCACATCTGTGATGCCATTCTGCAGTTCAACCACATCCGAAAGCTGCTTGATTGGATTGAGACCTGGACACTGTGGGGTCAAGACTTTTATTGTCCAATTTTGGTTTGCCTGTGTGAATTGTAGCCTCAGTTTCCCGTTCTTAGCTGACAGGAGTGGCACTCGGTGTAGTTTTCTGCTGCTGTAGCACATCTGCTTCGAGGTTCGACTTGTTGTGTATTCAGAGATGGTATTCTGATGATCTTTTGTACACCTCTGACATCAATTTTCATCCACACAACTGGGTATTTTCTCTTTTTTTAGACTATTCTCTGTAAACCCTAGAGATGGTTGTACATGAAAATGTCAGAATATCAGCAATTTCTGAAATACTAAGTCCAACCTGTCTGGCACCAATGATCATGCTTTGTGCAAAGTCATCTAAATCCCTTTTCTTCCCTATTCATTCTGATGCTCCGTTTGAACTTCAGCAAGTTGTCTTCACCATGTCTAGATGCCCAAATGCACTGAGGTGCTGCCACTTCACTGGCTGATTCATGATTTCTGTTGAGAAGTTATTGAAACCGGTGTGCCTAATAAAATGGCCAGTGAATGTAGGTGAGCTGGTCCAGTCCTTGGCATAGTGCATGTTGATCCACTGGTGAAAATTAGAGACATGGTAACATTTGTTTCAGCTCTTCTTTTCCTGATGTCACTTAAACCTATTCCCTGATTGAATAGAAATGTGCAGCATACAGCTTTTGCTCTTACTTTTGTGCATCATCTGTACCCTCTAGCTTCTCTTAGCGTTGCGTTCACAAGGCATTAGCACTAATATGCCAGTGCTGGCCCATCCAGTTCAGCAGGTGCGAGCAATTTGCACTCTTTTTGTGTCAGATCGCAGTTGTCTTCGCTGCACAATCTGAGTATGACTCTTTTCAACAAACACAGCAGGCACAATAGTCCCAGAGAGAGAGAGTGAACATGTTTTTTGTTTAGTTTTTTTCCCTGTGAGCTGCAGGTCTTATTAAATAAAGAAAAAAGGCACTGGATTAACAACATCTGGCTGTATCAGGGAGGTACCACATTCAGAGCGACATTTCTAAATCAGTGAATGGCATTTTATGCTTTCTTGACCATCCCTGCAGCTTCTTATTCCAACTAAATATTTAAAAAAGGGTTCTTGCTCTCTTTCCTGGAACAAGGGGTGCTCTCTAAGTCCAGAATGGCTGCAGATCATGGGAGCCATGTTCAGGATCTAGGGCATCCCATGATAAGTATTCCATGAAAAAAATACTTACAAAGTTACAAAAAAGTTACATAGGTTACTTTTTTTGTTAACAGATGTAAAGGACTGAATACAGATGTAGTTGGAATATTCTAGGATCATAGTTTTGCATTCTGAATGTAACACAACATAAATAATGGGATCTGACTCTTTTTTTGACATATTATTTATAGAGGAGACCTCTATCATATCAGTGGAAAAGAGAATGAACTGTACATTTCTAGACCTGCCTTCCCCTTTTTTGTGATGGCAGCAGTGCAGCAGATTACGACTCTTCCTCGGTTTCACCTCTTGAGATGTAAATACTACCAGCTCTCAAAAGAGAATAGCTATTTTATGCTAAATGATGAATGTCACGAATATCATTGATCTGGTACTTATTCCCCTGGCAGTAATTTTTTTTCTCTAAATGCATGCACAACACCTAATTTAAGTGTGGGCAAGCTGTATCAGTGAAGAAAAGCACTGCGTAGTTTGCAAGATAGTTTGAAGCGCACATCTCCCTTTTCAAGGGGTGCTCAAAATAAATTTTTCCTCTAATTAGTGCTTTTAAAAGCTACGTATGTGATCCTTTGGAGATTTGAGGCCTAAATGTTGTTTCTGACCTTGAAACTGAACTTGAAACCTATTTTTCTTGGGTCTGAATCAACAAATGGAATGCTTTTCCTGTGCTTAGAGAAAAAAACAGGACCAGGTAATTACCTTTTACTAATTTACTTATCAGTTTTTAGGAAATGAGGATAGAGTATCTTTCATGGTATGACTTTCACACCAGAGGGAAGGTTTGTCCAATGCTATCAACCTATTTGAACAAGGTCAGTTGTTGTGGCTTGTAAAGAACAGCTGGAGGCATTTTATAATCCGGTTTTGTTGCTAAGCTGTTTTACAGTAGTTCTTTTTTTTAAAAAAAACCCCATCAGATTAGATTGTTTTGGATCATGTACAATGTTGGATTTATTTTTTTATTTTTTTTTTACAAAACAGCAAACTTTCAGAACAAATAATTTCCACATTTTCATTTTTTTTATTCCTCACATTCATGTCCCTCTGCTTTCCTACAGCTGAGTTTTACCTTATGTTGATGTGTGCACACACAAATAAAGCCACTCTCACACCTACACCCACACACGATTATATCATTAGCAGTGATGAGGTACTATGCCGTGGTGTGACCTGTGGCAAGAGAGCCGATCACACTGTCAATTAGTCCTCTTTTGTTCTACTAATTACACTGTCAGATTCCATTGCTGCACCAACGAGATTCAGAGCAGGAGGAAAAACTTCTGACTCTCTGTTTCCTCGGCCAATAGGTCAATGAGCTGTTTCACGTGGTGAACACTGATTAGATATACCTGTGTACCAGGGGGAGAAGAACTGCCTGTGTGGGCAGAGAGGAGCTGGGCCAAGGAAGTGTGTGCTAGAGCAGATTGGATATTATTTGTAAAGCTGCTCGGCCATTCCTCAGTGTCTAAAGGTTTTCCAAGCTTCCTCTGTTTGGATGATCCAGGAGCTCCTTCAAATTGGGCCCACCGAACAGCACATCTTTTAGTTCTGTCCAACAAAGACTCTCAGCCTTCCTGCCGGCTCCAGCTCAAAGAAGTTGAAAGAGAAGGAATGGTTCTTCAAAAACTTTCTTTATTCAACACAGACTGAGTGTTGTGCTAGGAGCTGATTTAACCTCTAATAAGGATCAGCAGTGATTTTCAAGTATTCGTAGTTAAAATGGATGAACTGTCACAACCATTTTTTTTTTTACTTTACACTGTCTTCTGGTAGTAACAAGCCAAGTTCCTAATGGTGCTTTTCCAGTCGAGGTACTTTTTTCAACACATCTACCGCCCAACCCCTCCCAGAAAACCAAAGGAAACAACTTGGAGTGCCTGTTTTTATTTTGAAAGGATTATAAAGTGAAAACTATGATCACGGGTGAGCTCAGCTTTGCTGCCAGAATATGTGTATCCCGTCCACACTGATACACTGGACCAGGGAAAATGAAATATAACAATGTCCAGCAAGCAGAATTAGAAGCAGCACATGTCTTTGTACCCAAAGCTTCATTCATTAGAGGGTTTTTCAGCTGCAGGACTTGGGGTGGGCAAACTTTAATTTCCAGCAAGTCCTGACCATATGGACACATTAATTTTTTAAGCAAAAACATGAAACAGGCAACTGTCCTAAATCATTAGGCAGCAGCTGAGATTAGCTCCTGTCCTAACTGCTGTCTCAGCTTTTAAACAGTTTGTTGGGTTTTTCTATACATCGAAACCAACTAATTATCACCCAGGTGGGCTACAATGTAATCGCATATGTTTGTGTGTGCATGTTTTAGTGTGTCTGTCTGCTAGGAAAATGTCTTGTGAACCATTACATTTGGGTTGGTATAGTAGTAGCTGAGTCCTTCTCAGCACGTACTCAGAGCACATACAGACAGTTTGAGATCTTTGTCAGGGCAGCAAGTGATGTGGATTCCTTCAAAGAATGTTCTTTTTGAAGACAGATGGTAAAGTTGAACTGAGCCGGGCTGAATAACAAACTGAAAAGATGTCAGTGTCAGTGTATTCATAAAGCACATTGAAAACCATGCAACTAAAACCAAAGTGTTGTACAATAAAATAAGCATGTCAACATATAAATCCACTAAAACAGAGTAATGGAAAATTTAAACATTTTTTGACCGTTGTGCACACTTTTACGCCAATCTTGTTACCAGTTTCTTGTCTTCTCCTTCACCACGTCAAGTTTTTATCCCCCCTTGTGATAATGTAAACAAACTGCGATATTTCCCTCATCTCTTGCTGTGTTATTCTAATGTCCTCTCAGCTGTTTTACAACCCACCTTTAGCCCTCTCTCCGTGTAACTGCTTGACGCTAACAACACTTGGCCTCCTTCCCCACAGTTTGCAGCGAGGTGTCTATGTGAGCTCTCAGGTTGCATTTTGTTTTAACTTGCTCACCCACTGGCCGTCGGTAAATAACACGCGCTCACCTTCACTCGGGCAATTTCAAGAGCACCAAAGCAACATTTTGACACTAGTGAATACAGAGGTCGAGTTTGGCTTTCTCTTAGAAAACAACAGAAGTGCCCAACTAAAAGACCTTTGTATGAATCCTTATCTTCTTGTTCTAGTTAAGATGTTTCTCTACAATGAAACTGAAATATATTAGGGTTCAGTCTCAGTCTTTCTACTCTGTGTGTTTTGTGACACACTTTGTGTGCTTGTTGCAGATTGTGTGCGCGTGGTTGTGCACCCATAGGGGTGTGTTTTTGGCTATAACAATGCCTGATGAATGAGGAGCTGCTGTTCTGACAGAGGGCTCCATTAACATGTGCTGCTTGGCTCCCCTTCGCAATCCGTCACCCTCTGCATTTACGTGTACAGAATGGAGGTAATGAGTGAGATGATTTAGCAGCAACTGGTTGGTGTTTACAAGCAATAAATAAACTTTTTTGTTGTTGTTTTAGCTGTGGATGGCTTTTTTTTTTTTGCTTACAATTGTGGATTATTTACAGCTTTATATTTTTAGTCACTTCATTATTAGTTTGTTTAGTTTTGAGTCTCTAAGGCCCAGTTTACACAATACTGTTTTTCAGTGAAACCGCGACAATTCTGTTGCACTTCCGCTGTCCGTGTACACAACAGCGATCAGATTCTCTGACACCAAAACTCTTTGAATACAGGTCTCAGAGTGGAACTTTTTGGAAACTTCCCGTTGAATTTCAAAGGAAGCAACTCGTGAAGTCGCACATGAGCAGAACAACCATTGACTGCAGTCAATGGTTTTTCTGCTCATGCACTAGTAGATCAACAACAGTAACAATGGTGGATAGCAAAGTGCCATTTGTGCTACTCACTCTTTTCAAGGTGTAGCAGCAACCCAACCATCTGTTCATTAACAGATCAAAAACAATTGGACTTTAGTTCTGTAGTTGAAGACAATTTGCTTCACATCTGAGGAGCCTAATCAGTTCAAAAAGCAGAGAGTGTGGAGTTCAAGCTTTTTAAAGCTGAAATGGTATGTAAACTAGATTTACATGCAGATTACACTCCCTCTCCTCACAATAGAGGCTAGTCTTTGTTTTCCTGGCTCACAAATGGGCGACTTTGTTCTCATGAATGTAGGTGTTGATTAGAGTGCAAATGACTAAGTATCAGGCCTAAAGGGGAAATTAAATAAAATATCAAAATAATGAGTTTTTTTAAGCTAAACACTATCATAAAACACTCCAGTGGTCCATTTCTCTGATTTAAAACATGAATGAGTTGTTTTTAGAGTTTTTTTCTGTAATAATTCCAAAGTGGGGACATTGTGTGGGTGTTGTTATCTCCTTGGTTAGTGACACAGAAGAAGCCATAGCCAGCTGTGGTAGACCGCTGTAGGAATCTGAGGAAGTTACTGTCACAGTGTTTATCAGGGATAATGGAAAAAGAAGAAGACAAAGCAAATTTTGTTAACAGGAGTACCAGATTGAAAATATGTTTGTTTTTCTTTTGGACTGGAGTGATGCTGTTGGGAACCTGAGTCCCACATTTCACAAGGGGAACCCCAGAGCTTTACAATGATGTCACACAGTCTTCAAGGAGTTTCCCAACTGGTCAGACAGCAGGAGATGGCGGGTGAGGGACAGACAGCGGGAGATGAAGGGTGTGGGTCAGACAGTGGGAGACGTGGGTGCCACTCAGACGGCGGATGGCAGATGGTGCCGGTCAGACGGCGGGACATTGCGGGTAACGGTCCGACTGGCTGTGGTTCTTCTATTGAAGGTTTGTATTTCAGGAGATCCTCTTCAAAACGTTAACTGCACAGTCAGTCATCGGATTTTGGGTTATAATTTTCATCAAGAGCAAACTAACCACATCCACTAAAGTTTCTTGTTCTTTGGAAAGCTGAAGAATGACACAGCTGTTGTAGTTTTGGGTTAGTTTACACAATTAATTGCAACGGACTGAACCATTTTACCCACTCTTTACTGCTTTGTTTGTGTTCCTGTGCTTGGCACGTGATACGTCATACTTCCGAATTATCATGGAAAATGCCAAAGAGACCCTAGGAATGCACTGGGATGTTGTATTTGAAGAAAATCCTTCTGAGTTTCTCAGATACTCCAGCAAAATAAGGGATGACAATGTTTTTCCGTTTGTTTTTCTCCTTATTCTGTTCAATGGCATGTTTTTTTAGATTTCCTCATTGACTTGACAAAAGCCCAGTGAGGATATCCACATGTTTGAAGAGCTTTTTTGATATGTTTTTGTTCATTTTCCTTCCCTTCTGTTTTTGTGGGGTCATGTTCAGCCAGATGGTGTAAAGTTCTGATGACAGAAAGTTAGTGTTCCAGTGATTGGTGAAAGTCAAACAGAAGGTACTGATCTGTGTAGGTTGGTTTCCTGTAGACCTCAATGTTGAGGCTGTCCTCTCTTTACATCAATCAATCAATCAAATTTTATTTGTATAGCACATTTCAGCAGCAAGGCATTTCAAGGTGCTTTACATAATTAAAAAACAAAATAAAAACAGCATGTGACAATGAATAAACAGTAAGAAAGAGACAAACATCAAAAACCCGCACTCTAACCCTAATTTAGCCATAAGCAACTCTAAACAGGTGTGTTTTAAGTTGAGATTTAAAGGCACCCAGTGTTTCAGCTGTTTTTACATGTGAACCAAACAGTCCAAAAAAGGCAGCTTGCTGTCATTCACATCTTCTCTGGTGAACTTGATGTTGCTGTCAACACTGTTGATGATTCTAGTGAACTTCCTACTTCCTTAGGTATTTTTAAACTAAGCAAAATAAAAAGTCTGTGGATGGAAATCTATTTTTCACTTGTTGTAATTTATCATTATTGTTTCCTCTTACTGAATGAAGCTAACTCTGATGTACACTATAGTTTACTACTCTTAACTGCTCATTAAAATGTATTTGTTTTTAACCTCACATCATTTTGTACTAATCTCCTGCAGTCATTGCCATTAAAAAATAAAAATCTTGTTTTATGTTTCTGTTGTTTTGAAAGGTCCTTGTGGCCAAGTAATTAAAAAACGTTCCCAGGCAGCAGCGCTCTGTGGTTTATCATCCTTCAGCTGACTCTGGAATACAAACTTTGCAACTAGATATACAAGATTTTAAACTGGTGATATACATTCGTCTGAGATTCTTTAAATCAGCATGTCTTATGGTAATCCTCTTTTCATTAAAGCCGTATTATGAAATAAGGATGTTTTATTGGTTATGAGGCTGGAATGAACACTACTACCTTGTAGGATCTCGGTTTAAATATCCTGCTCATAGTTCAATAGACAAAAACAATCTAATGTTAACACTTTTTATGTTGTTGCTTCTAAAATGATTGTGTTTGTTTGTTTCTTGCAGCTCAACAGATGAGAAGTTTCGCTGGAACAACCAAGGTAAAATGTTATCCTCAAATTTATGCTCATGCCTAGTCCCTTGTTGTTTGCTATTTGCTGAATGTGCTTGTTGCATTATTACTTTTTAACCCCTCCCACTGTGCATCTTTGGTATACTGATGTAGTCCTTTCAAAGTACTCCGGTGACTGCTGAAGATTAAACCAAGAGACTCATTTTCTGCACAGAAAATAGGTTTCTTTACATAAAATCTTGTTTTTCAGTCACTGTCTCGCACTTCAGCCCCTTGTGAAAGCCAAATAAAGGTCAAACTGCATTTTTAAAAGACCAGATGGGAGGTGCTTTCCATAAACGACAACCAGAATCAATGGGCTTTTCTTACGATTTAAAAGTGAAATGAAAGCACACCTCCAGACCTAATTACTTTTTTGACCGGATTTTAGTTCGAAAAACACCATTAATCCACAACACTAAAACACAACACAACACAACACGTTTTCTGCCTCTTTGTCGGTCAGGTTAGGATCTATTCGATGTCAAGAGTAGATTGATGGTCTGAGTGCATGCTTGGTGACCTCTGCCCACAAAGAGGTGGCTAACACAACACAAGCCCAGAGGTTTTGCGGTAAAAGGCTTTCACTGTCCGACCTGCTGTGCTCTAGCTTGGCCACTCAGCCCGAGAAAGACTAAATTTACTTAACAATAAAACCTTTCTTTACTCCAGTCAGACCTTTGATCACATCATCGCTCACAAATCGTTATAAACCCATTAATCCTGACACACACGAAAAATAACTCGTGGCTTTTTTTCCCTGCAAGGTTTAGAGTAAATCCAATGTAACATTGCAGTCAGTCCTGGAAATGATTTTAGCAACAGCATCAGCATCATCAGTCTGCAATCGCATCAGTCGAAGTCAATAAAATAGGCCTTCTAAGTCCTCCCACTAAAGCCGCTACTATTAACGTTCTCCTTCCATCTTGGTAAGAGATTAATGTTCTCCTAAGACTCATTTGTAAGCTTTTATCCTCCTTGGCAGCCCTCTCGAACTGAAAGACACCAGGCATGCTATCAGCCTCTGTCTGACAGACAAACGGCTGGTATCTGAGCACATGTTGGACCTTGATCCCATAAGAGTTGTTGCTGGATTATCAAGATACGTTTTTACCCTTGACACAGGGTTTACCATTGTATGTCGGTGCTAAAGGGATGAGTAAAGTTCCTTCTTTTTCAACTAATCAGCAACTAGATAAGAATAAATTTAGAATTTCTCACTGTTGTCTGATTGCATACAAAAAGCAGATAAGAGCCAAGGAATAAATAAATAAATTTCAAATAATTCATCATTTGGATTAGATAGTGTTGTTAAAATGCACATACACTAAAGTATTGTCTGAAAGATGTATGTATTTTGAGGTGTTTATACAACTGTTAACTACTACTACTTAGCCAGAACATTATGACAATCCACCTTACTATACCTTTATTTAACCAGGTTATTCAGTTGGGAACAAATTCTCCATTTAATGATGATTTGACCAAAAGGCAGAAAAATAAAACAGAGGGAGAAACAAGAGAAAAAATGGTAAAACAGTATCTTATAGTATTTAAAGTAAATTCCTCTTTTAACCATCAACTGTTACAGAAAACCAGACATCCCTTGGGAACCTAGAAGTTGAAGCTAGAACGGGAACAGCACAGGCTGGTTCCAATACAAGGTCTTGCTGCTCAATGTGAACAAATAAGACTTTGGCCTTGGTTAAAAACAAACAAACAAAAAAAAAGCCCTCAGATATGTTTTTTTAACTGTGGACTGTTGTTGATTCACATAATTCTTGCCTTGCAAGTATATGTTTAGATGTTGCTTTTCTAACACATTCAGCTGTAATTAGTCCTTTCATGCTTAAAAGAAATGTCATGTGACACAATGATTGTGCGCGAGGGAGTAGGAGGGACTTAAAGATCCACCTTCCTACTGCACAAACTCTGGTTCCAAAAATACAACATAGCATGCCTGTAAACTGGATCTCGTGGCTTCAGGTTTTATCGAAAAAGGAGGATGAGACACTTAGTCCATCTGTGTTATATTGATTGATACTTTAAACCATTGAAACAGTTAGTGTTGATAATCAGTGAAATACTAAGAGTTTTTAAACAAAGCGACTGAATTCTTTTCTTGTTTTTTGAAGACTTTTTGTCACTCACCTGAAGAGCTTTTGTGTGGAGTTCCAAGCTATAAAACTGCAACAAGTTGCTCCATTTATGAGAAATGAACCCACATGCAAACCCCCCTCCCTCTTGAGGGTTTTTGGCTTTGGAACATCTCTGGGTGTTGCTGTAAAGACCAATTAAAGATTTTCACATCATGTACTCCCCTAGAAGTACCTTACCAGCAAACACTTTGAATCTCACAACAAAGTTTGTAGCTTCCCGTTGCTGTAGTTAGAAACTCGAGGCACAGGAAAAGCAACTTATTACCGACATGTGTATTATTGTGACAACACCCCCTAGTGGATGTAGTAATTCCTGTGAAGAAAACAAAAAAATAAAAAAATGGTAGTAATAGTCTGCATAAAAAGCATGTGGTAGATGGACACATTTATACATGGACTTAATATTGGTCCTTTTTTTGTTTCAAACTGATAGTAAAACCATAACAATGATAATTAACTCCAAAAGTAGTGCTGTAAGCATAATTCCTCCCTTGGAACTGGAACCCTAATTCTAATTTAGCACAGATGCAATAAACAGAGCAGAATTACTGAGGGTCAGTGATTTCTGAGGTGCATGTATGTTTCTTTAAGTCCTTTTCAGCATTTGCATGATTCAGGAGAAATAGCATTTCTTTTTACTGATGTTAGTTTTCTCTTTTTCCATCTGCACGTAGATGGACAGAAGGACATAGAAGAAGAACTGACGACAGGCCTGGAGCTGGTGGACTCGTGCATTAGATCCCTGCAGGAATCAGGCATCTTGGACTCGCAGGACACTTGTACAAGAGACAGTAAGATTATTGATTTGAGAGTTTCCCCTTGTTTTGCTCTCTGCAGACAGAGTAGTAAACTTAATTTAAAACAGCAATAAATGATAAAGTTATTTCTAGTTTTTGACTGATGAATTTGTTAAAAGTGGTGTGAATTTACAGTAAGTTTTTTTTAATGCTCAAATATGTGCAAACCTATTTGGTACAACTTTTATATGAAATAAAATAATTTGATCAATTGTTACTAAAACTAGTATCTGTGAAGGCAGAGAGAAAGTGAAAAAGACGTTGCACATGTACAGTGCAGCGTTGTTGTGAAACCGAGCTCTCGCTGAGATCCTAAACCACTCCCTGTGCCTTCCTGCGCCACTCTGATCTTTCTGCATTCAGTCCCCGAGATGATACTCGTGTCTTTGCTCCACTCGACCCCTTGGGAGAGAGGAGGCTGTCAGGAGTCATGCAGAGTTGTGCCAGTAGTTTGATATGCTAATCCATCCTTGCTGAGATGTCAGCTGGCCTGCTGTTCACAGAGCAGAGAGGGGAGGCAAACACCCGAACATGCAACTACTGTAACACTGCACGGGCACATAGAACTGTAGCTAGGTGCACACAGACAGGGTGAGATGGATAACCTTGTACTAAGGCGCAAAGAAACCAAAATTTACAAGGCGGCATGCAGTGGGTGCTACATATGGACACACACATGCTGCAAGACGAGCAGAAAAAGCTCCCTCAATGTGGCTTTAGTTTAAAATGACGATATCCTAAAACAACATATATTACTGGCAAATATAACTAAGAACAATATTTCTGTATGTGTAGAATAAGCATTTGCTGTAATATGAGGTACAAGCTTTAGGAAGGCAAGTATATAATCTGCTGTCAACAGGAAAATGATGCAAACCCATCTGATGATGGCTGGTGCCAATTCCTATGATTATTGCGCACTGTCATTACTCACATTCATGTCAATGGACAACTCATGATAATCATTAGTACTTATAGTCCCAATGTACTAGAGAAAAAAATCAGCTCTTAGTCAGTAAAAACAAGAATAGCTCAGTAGAAACAGCTGCTGGCTACATTTCCTGAATGAATATCAGTATTAATGACTACTATAAAAAGGAGTGGTTTGCACGAAGTGCAATAATAAAAACTGAGATATATGTTCATCACAGAGTATATACTGAACAGGGGTGTTTAATAGTCTTTTGGCTGCAGTGAGAAATCAGTGTTAGCTTGCTGTTGTCTGCCCCTTCTGATTTTTTTTAATACATTTGTAAGACGTTGACTTCCCCACCTTATCATACAATATGACTTTTCACTTCAGGTAACAGCTAAAAAAGAAGCATATATAAGCATACATAACTCCTATTAACTTGCATAAAGTTTGGAGGCCTTGTGGTAGCTCAGGCGAACAATAGGGGTGTTGCTCTACTGAGGCACAAACATTTTCTTTGCTCTGTCATACAGCAGGTACAAAAGCTGACATATTTGAAACTTTTTGTCACGTTTTGTTGAAAATCTAAAACACATCATGTCAGAAATGACTACAGAATCTCTATTAATATATTTTCCAATGTGGTTCCTAATATATTGCAAAACTTGAATAAATTCTACTTCTTGATATGCAAACACATTGTGAAGAATTAGGGGTGAAGGCTTCAGAACCCAAAGCCAGACTCAAGATGTGACTTGGTGATAAAAACTAAAATAATCTTTTAATTTGAAACACAACAGTAAAGAGTCAATGACAGCATGATGAACTGACAACTAGACATAAAAAACTGAGATTATTAAGACAGGAGGCAAAAGATTATTAGGAACAGGTTTGACTCTGGGGGAGGAAGGCAAGACAGCAAGCAGATCCTAGCTAATAAAACAGGAAGTAAAGGCAACAGCTTGGAAACAAAATGGAAGCTTAAACCTTGAAAACTAGGAACTGTGACACACAAGTAAGGATTTTAACAAAAAAAAATGTATCTGAGCATTACATACACAGGAACACACATTAGCTTCAGCAGAATCCATGCCTTCACTTGTGCTGCAGAGCAGATTAGTGAGGCTCAGTAGCAGAATGCAGAGTGTGTCCTCATCCTTCACGCTGCTTCGTGCTGGTGATGCTCAACATGCGCATGGAAATCTGCATTCATGTGACTATTTTCTATGCAGCATTTTGGATTTCTGGGTGCAGTTGTTTTTAAGGCATTCCAGTTTTAACACACCTCAGATGGGCATCAGAAGCATCTTTCTAAAAGTGATGAAACATCAAAATGATTTGATCAGGAAGACCAGCCAGAAGGAGAAAACACTTAACTTCATGCGTCACCTAAGTGAAGAAATATGCACGAGATCATGGCGTGAGCATAATTCAAGTGTAGATGTGTTCCCCTTATTTTAAAAAATTTTTAGACATAAAAAAATAATAAAGACTGAGGCTCTTTTTATGCACCTTATTAGTTTCATTGCGCAACCCTGCATGCATCAGATGGATTCAGTGAAGCCTTCCGCGTTTGCCGTTTGAGCGATAATCTATTTATGAGGCCCGTAAATTCCCTAAAGGCTCCTCAAGTCACAAACACACCTCAAGTGACAAACAAAAACTCTGGAAAACATCCCCGGGCTTTGAGTTTGTGTGCACATGTGCGTGAGTGTGAATCCATGTGAATCAGGCCTCCGCTCCTGTGTGTGTACGCAACCAAATGAGCCTATCTTAAACATGTAGACCTTGACCTAGTAAACTCAACATGGAGTCTTGGCTTACTATTACGTTTTTAAATAATGCACAATCACCAGCTGCATTGCCACAGGGAATAATTTGCTATGCTTTAAAGTGACTTTTCATTTTGGACGAGCTTTATTTTCCAACACTTTCATCCAGAGAGATTCCATTTGCCGTCGGCTGCTGACTTAATCTGTCTCATGCAGAGGAGACCAACTGTTGGCACTAAGATTTCACTCATTTTTAATAATCGCAAACAGGCAAAGATTCATTTTGTCTCATACGTTTTATGGTTTGATTCTTTAGACCTCAAAGTGACAGCAATAAAGATTAAAGGCGCGGCTGCTGTTGACAGAAGACAGCTCAAAAACTCCTCTGAGAGCACAAATACTGAGTGTTAAAAAATTATATTACCATGTGGACCTGATGTACGCACTAAAGCTGTTTTCTAGTTGTGCGAGTTGTTTGCCACATAGGAGCAGCAGAAGCAATAACTGTACTTGTATATGCACTGTTGCTGAATGCATACATTACTGCAGCCACTGGGAGACATCACGTTTAACTAACATTTTAGAAAAAGCAGGAAAGAAAGAAATGAGTTTTAGATCTGTAATTAAAGTTGTTTATTAGGCACATCAGTGCAATCATCACTAAAAGTAAATTAATCAAGGGTGCACGAAAGATTAAGCACTTTAAAACCAATGTGAGTTTTGGCTGGTAGCACAAGTTACTCTTCCCTCCCCCTCTCAGTGATTAAGTTACTGTACTTTTACTTCCCACTTTAAAGGGATAGTTCGGATTTTATTTTAAAGTGGGAAGGTTATTAAAATCAATGTGCTGATCGGTGGCTGTTGCTGATAGGTGAACAAACAAAACAAATTTTGAACAAATTCAGTTTGGAGAAACAGAGTTTAGTTCTTCTAGTCCTGAACAGAATGATGAGCTAACAGCTTGTCCAAATGGGTTCAAGACCAAAGAGGATTGCTGCTAGGAGTGCACAGTATATAGCAAATTTATTCTCATTGCAACATCAGTGAGCGCAATATCAATATCTCAAAGGACTGCTTAAACTCCAATAAATCAAAGGCCATTATATTTCAAGTACCATGCATTCATGTTCATATTTGGTTAATCTAACAGACTCTCACTGGCCTTGATGCCCACACCTGGTTCAGATGATAATGATGACAGAAGAGAAAGTGAGAAGTGAGCAAAATGTGGGTTTATCACAAGTGATCTCATCATTTAAATATTAAACAATAATATCGCACATCTCAAGTTTTTCGAATATTATTTCCAGCTCTATTGTCTGCAGTCCTGAAACAACTCCATTCTCTAAAATCTCATCATAGTTCATATGATTACTACTCTAATAACCCTTACATTACTGTCATTTGTAAGATGCACAGTTGTTCACAGAATTGGTTTTGTTTTTTCCCCAAGACCAAATAGCAGCAGCTAGCTATTAATGCTATCGTCAATCAGAGGCATTTCCAAGTTGGGAGAATAACTATAGCAGTTCTTCCTTGTTGAGGTCATCATAAAAAGTGTTCATTCTAAATGAACGGCAAGAACCAACTCACGAGTCCATCGGATGCAAGCAGCATACACCTGCTGCTGCTTCTGGCTAGTGAGGATGCTCTCTGAGCCGCAGGAGAAGAGGCCATGGAGCTTCTGCTTGTACATGGAAGGAAAACTGGTGCCGACAGCATACTAGACTTTATGCCCCTGAGGCTCCAGAAAAAGCACAGCAGCAGGAGAACTGTAACCATCGTAGCTCAACATGCAGTGTGGCTGACATGAAGCTGGATGACCCAGATGATGGGGATGAAAATGCTCCTCTTTTTTTTTGACCAGCCTGGCAAATAAGGGCTTTTACTCCACTCAACTGGGCAAAAATAAAGCAGCCAGACTCAAGTGTTTCTGTACATACTGGCAGAATACTGGGGTTGTGTCTGCACAACAAACTTTGTCCAGTCACATTGAACAGACATGTCATCAAAGTGCTGCTCGGTGGAAAGGCTTACTGACATGGCTTTCCATTCTTTGACATAGTCAAGTATGAAACCTGCAGCTAATCTGCCATTTAGACTGGTGAAGAAGATGCAGACTTTGCTGCCTTTAATCTAAGATCAGTCAGTATTAAACTATATTTCTCCAAACTAAAGTCATTCAAAGAACTGGTAAGATATTAATTTTTTATAACCTTTACACAGAAAACCCACTTCAAAAGATCTGAGCTATTGCTTGATGAAACAGACAAGCGTATGCTGCGTTTACGGTCCAGAAAACAGTTTGTGTTGTCAGTGCTTTGTATTTGTCTCTGTTTGTGTCACAGATTCCATAATGGGGCTTGAAATAAAAATTATCCAAAACACAGGACTTCAAATGCTTTCGAAACTCAAATGAGGCTGCATCTACAACTATCAGCAATATGTTTTACGTTGTCGTGCTTCAGCTGTGTGTTTCACAGCTCCCTTGTCAACCTCCTCAGCTCGGAGACTTTCATCTTCTTGTTATCCGTTCGTCTTATATTTTTTTTGCCCTGCATTTTGAAGACATAAACATGTGTGGCGCTGACACAAACCAGAAAGTAGCTATGCCTCTAAAAATAGCATTCGTTTAAATATATTTTCTTTGTAGTGTGTGAATCCTGAACACACACATTGGTTCTCTGAACCAATAAATGTTGAGGTCTCTGAAATTCCACTCTGAATTTTACTCTTTTTGGTAGTAGTAGTAGAGGTCAGTGACACTGTTAGTTACTGAACATTAAATCTTGCTTGGTGAGGTTTCCCAAATGTATTAGAAAGTTCACAGACATTTTGAAGAAACTACAAGGACTTACAGCAGTTAGATGGTGGCCCACTGTGTGATCTGCTCACTGGAGTTTGGTGATTGAATCTTAAGCTCATCGTAAGTGTTTTGAGATAGAAAAAGTCACAGGGACTGATATCTTGCAGCCGGGCTGCAGGATCCCGGTGATCACCAACGGATAGTTTGAGAAATAGTACAGACAAAGTACTTGTCAAGTACAGGTTACATGCATTACTTGCTGAGGTGAGGGAAAAAGTTCACTGTCAGCTCTCGGAAAACATATGTGTAACACAAGACCAGTCTGTGTGGCGTGTATGTGACTTGCAATTAGTAGGAGTACTGCCAGGAGCACAGGCTGCACTTGTGATGCAGGTGACAATCACTCCTGACTTGCGCAACGCAGTGTGAACACTGAGTACAAAAATATCGCTTTGGACATCCTCACGAACTCCTCCTCTCTACAGTGCTACATGCTACAGATCAGTTCCTTCCAAATATGTAAACTGGGTGTTTTGCCCCTTGCGTTGTGTGCAGGTCATGTGCGTTGTGTGCTCACCACACATATGAGTAGAAAGTCTGATCTACCTCTGACTTCCTGGCACACAAGCAGCACATGTGGAGTACTTGTGTAGTACTTTTAAGGCCTGTGAATCGTACAATGACCATGTATCACTCGTACATCTTACTGCCATTCTAAAGCCCCTTGTAGCCAATCTGCAACACATGGGCTAAAGAGTAATGCACAAGTCTCAAGCACTGTTTGGCCAAATTTGTCCCTGGAGACTGCCTGTAGTCGCACCTACCATGAGTTGTGAGTGAGGCAATAAGCAGTTATTAATCAAAATTTCCATTTGGAAAAGAGAAAAAGTGTGTTTTTTTCTTCCTTTTTTTAGTTTGTATTACATTTTCTTTATTTTGAGCCAAGAGGACTCTAGTAAAAAAAAAAAATCAAAGCAAATCACTGATCCTTACAAATGCCATTTAATAACATTTATCTAGGTGATGTGCATCTTGCACATTTCCTCACCACTGAGTTATCCTGTTGATGGTCCACTGAGTCTACAGAAGGTGGAGGCACCTTCAGTCACCTTTCAGATGTCAGGGTTTTTAAATGAATGCAGCGTTACGGAAAGGTGCTCGCTCTTCCAGTTCTTTTGTCTCTAGTTAACTAAAGTGAAGTTTCAAGCCATTTCTTCTTTTTCACCCTGCCAAAGGAGGTTTCAATGAGGTTTACATTTTGGACACATCAAATATTATCGCCCTCTAATTTGGACCCTGTAGTTCTGGGCTCCCTCAAAGGTCAGCGCCAACAGTTTGCAAATGTTATAAATTTGCATGTCAAAGTGGCAGCGACAAAACACTGTATTTGTCTTGGAGAACTTTGGGTTAATCACTTTGCCATCTCAGGAAAAGTCACCCGTCAAAGCGCTTTAGTTCAAAGTAATTAATCTTAGTTTGCAATTTCACTGGCAAAAGATGCAACCGTGGCATCAGAGTCCTAATGGATCTGTAACAGTTTAAAGAGAGAGAACGACTTCTCTGGAAAGGAAAAGTTTAATGTCTTCTGGTAAAAACGTCCAACACAAAATTCCCAGAAGAATGAAGCTGAGAGACAGCATGTTAAATGTGGAGGTGGTAGTAAACAAGCTAACCAGTTCTCTGCACTGGCATCATGCTAAAAAAAATAAAAAATAAACAGAAAACTCTTTTTGTCTTTTGGATTTCTCTAAACTCCAGAGTTGTGCATTTTAACAGCCACATAAAAAGAAGGTAAGAGCTCCTCTGAATAGAGGTGGGGTTTTAAAAGTTTTATTGTTGCCCTTTTTTAACACTTTTGTATTCCTCTACCTGCTGAATTATAGAGAGAAAATGTGGAAAAAAGACCGGTAAAAGTAAAGGGCAGGAACAGACAGAGATTCAAGGGTCACAGAGAGAGAGAAGGAGAACAGAGAGAGGCCAGAATAACACAGTGGCTAAAAAGCAAATGGGTGTCCTTTTTTCCTTCTACCTCTGCTTTCAACCTCCTTCTTCTTTTTTTTAAAAATTTTATTTATTATTTTATTTCAAGGTCTGTTACAAACCAACGCAGGTTTGTGCTCACACTCATTCTCCAACAAAAGAAATACGCTGTGTAACACGAGGGATGTAAACTAGGTTACAAAATGCCTTCGAGGCCACAACAAAAAAAACCTCTTTACACAAAGACCGGCTGCTACAAAGGATGGATCATCTGAAAATAGTGTCATAAAAGAAGCTTGACAGATTTGACGCAAGATTTAAGGTGGCTTTTGACAGTACTCAGAAGGTTAGAATGCAACCACGACGCCACTTTGTTTTATTTCTAAGAAGAACTGCTCTTGCTTCTGTTTTCAGCCACCCTGTAGAAAGAACAAAAGATGGCATTTCATGTTTCTGGACACTTCAGAAGTGTGTCCTGTCGACATTTCCTCGTCACACACGGACACTCTTGCCAGCAACATGCAGGATGGCGTTAGGCTATTTTAAGCTGGATGTTTTGGTGGCCAACCTGAACCAAAAGTCATTTTCTCAATTCAGTATCTGTCAAAGAAATATTAAAATAATCCATTAAATTAGAATTAAAGAAACAAACCTATTGTCTTACTAGCAAGCACATTTTGAAGGATCACACTCTTTGGTTTTGCGTATCTCTATTCTATTTTATTTTAAGTCTTCTTTTTCTTTTTTTTCTGCTAGGACTGCTGTCTCAAAGTGCTTTGCAGCTGAACAGCCAGGATGCCTACGCTGTGGCTGGTTACCACAGCAGTCAAGGGTTGGGGCTTGGGGAAATGGTTTCAGGCCGCGGTGGGCAGATTGGAGGGGCCGTGCACAGCTACAACCAGGTGGGAGTTTCATTTGCTGCTTTCCTCTACCTCTGCCTTTCTATCTTTCTTCTCTAGTCCTCTCTGCACACTCTTTGTTCTCTGACTGTTCACTCATCAAATCTGCTCTCATTTACATTTTCTTCCTCCTCCTCCCCTCATTTTTCTCACCTGCCTCATGTTTTTTTTTTTTTCCTTTCTCGTCTCCACCCTCACTAGGTGACATCAAGCCGTGCAGTTGCCCAGTTGGTGAGCACAGACTCTCCCTCACAGTCCCAGAGAGACTCATTTGCCCAGCAGGCTCTTGGCAGCGCCGTACACATGTCCAGCGAGGGCGGATCTGCACCTTCTGGACCGTCCATGTATTACTCCTGTGCCACTTTGCCTGCGCAGGTACTAAAGTGTGGTCAAGCAAAATCATTGCCTGAAGCTTTGGCTTGTACGGTGATTGCAAAAATGCATTTCTTCAACAAATGCTACTTTTTAATTGAGGTGTGGATTTTTAAAAACCTTGTCTTGAACTTAAAATATAAAGATGTGAGGGCTGACTCAGGACTGCACAAATATGTATGACCATGTTGTCAAATGTGATGATTCCTGGGCCAAAATGAAATCTGTGCAAAATATTTGCCTTTTGTTAAACTCTTTTTGATATAAGACAGCTTTGATAATACAAATAAAACTCTTTAGCTGCTTTGAGCTTTTTGCTATTCTTTGCAAAATGTCACCTCCAGTATTTTCAAACTTTATTTTTTTAAAGTCAAATGCAGCAAATATTTTACGATTTTTGGCAGAATAATCATGTAAGGAAAAAAAGAGAGACAAAAACTCACTAAACTTTAGATTATTAGCCACTATAAATCTTAAAACCATCTACTTTTCATTGACAGATTTCACATTTTGAAGCTTTAAGCGGAATTTTTTTCAAAAACCAACACAGAGCTTAGAAGTTTACAGTAAGTTCTGGTTCTGATATGATAAGTTGCAGAACAAGAGGTGTTTTATTTTTTAATTTTTTGCTGAGTCACAAACAAAAAAATGTTAAATTTCTTAAATGGTTATTGTTATCCATTGGGCCCACTTAAATTTGTACAAACACTGCAGTTTCTGTGGTCTTTAGATGCGTTAAGGCGTGTGAGCAAATTAGTTTCAAATTAGGGCGTTTTGCTGATTTATTTGTGATTCTTTATTTTCTGCTTGTTAAACAATTATGTGTTTGTGCTGGCTCAGAATTAAGCTCATCTGAACACTAAGTATCTTGATTTTCAAATGTTTTTTATATAATTTAAACAGATTTTTCATCAGTGTGTGTATGCAGTAATTTTTGTTTCTGCATGTTTCGACCACCTTTATAAGAGAAATGATTGAACTTCCTGCTTTTAAATGGCAAGACTGTGCAAAACTCAAGCTAAAAATGTGCGTTAAGAAGTCATAGAGAACTTAGACTGATGACTCATGGCTCATAGTCATGCTTCATGTTCATTTTGTTCTGAAAGTTTGGAGTCGTCCCTTTATGTTTCCGCTCCCTAGTTTTCCAGCTGCAGTGGGAGTTGTTCGTCCCTCTGATAATAGTGATGTGAATTAAAAGAGAATTTTTTTTTTATAAAGTGACTTGACATTTCCCTTTTAATGAAGTAAAACTCTCCGCCTGCATTTCAGCGTGTGAGCTCCCCTCTGCAGGCGGTGGGATCCCCGACCAAGCTGCAGCGCCTCGGAACAGCCTCGGCTGACATGCCCAGCTACGCCACGCTGCAGAGAGTCTCCTCGCCCAAACAGTCGCCCAGCCGACTCGCAAAATCCTACAGGTTGGTCCAGTCTCAGTCTCGTCGATGGGTTTACACAACCCCTGTTGATGGTGACCCATTGCATAAGGTTCGTGCTCACCTCGAAGTACAAAAGAGTACATTCAAGGGAGGTCAATGTGGTTGTTGATCAATACCAGTGACTCAACAATTGCATCACACGTCTGCCTTTAAAAGATAAATTCTGCTTCAGAGAGGAATCTTTCTCCTCACATTAGGCTCCAGTGCTTTGATTTTAGTTTGCTTCATTTTACCATGATTTATGAAACAGATCTGAGGCATAATTTAGGAATGCATTAGTCTCACTGTTACTTTCTATCGCCATGGTGCTGGCGAAAGAGACAACTACTGATAGTTTTAAATTTTGCAAAAAGTTGAAGATTTAACCTTGTCACAAACAAGTCCTTTTAAAACTGCGTAGGAGCATTTTTTTTTTTTTTTTTTTTCAAATTGTAAAAATACAAACACCCTTATGGAGTAGAAGACTGTTGGTGGTTGGTATTGACAAACTCCTGCTGTTTAACCAAATGTGGTTCAAACCCACTGAATTTTATTTCGGTTTCAAGCAGAGATCCCAAAGATAACAAAGACACCAGGGTGAGCGCACATAAACCCCATGACTAAATAATTAAATAAGGCATAATTACTCTTGAAGAATATTCGTTCAGCTGTTTTACTTTATTAGAAGAAATCGCAGACTTAATAAAAGCAGTGTTTCATGTGTCTGACGAATACTTTGGCTGAACAAAATCACATCAGAAAAAGTTTAATACAGAATTTTACACTCAATATTTGTAAAAAAAATATATAAATGTACCTCATCATTTGCATTTGAAACCAAATAGCTGCACAGGTTTGACAACATGAGAGAGTCTGGAGCTAAAAGGAGAGCATTCAAGAAACATGGATTGTAGGTAAAGATTTTAATTTGCTCTATTCTGCAGAGCTGATGTATCAACTGAGAAAGTTGGTACTTGATTGATGAATAATAGCATTCCTTTTATGTACAAAGCCTTTTAAAAAGTCCATTAAAAAACAGTCACCACGACTGAGTGTTTCTTTAATTTTACCCCTACTTAACCTGAAAAAAGGCCATTAACACATGCATATTAGTTGTTGTTATTAATTTTGTATTTCCTGTTGCTAATTTACTGTTTTATATTTTCAATTTTTTTTGTTTTCTATTCAGTGTTTGAGCTCTTACTTGATCTTTTAGTGAAAACATTTTTAACTCTGCCTTTTCCCGCTTCAAACCTTGGAGCCGGTGTTCATTTTTATCTTTAAAATAGTTGAACTTTTCCTTTTAATGTGTGGGAAAATGGCTTCTCAGGACAAGGCACGTTATAGTTGGATGAGCGCTCCAACACTTGCATTACCCTCTCTCCCGCAGCACGTCATCGCCCATCAATATGGTTGCGTCAGGTGCCGCCAGTTCGTCCTCCCCGCTCTCTACTGCCGCCTCCCCCGGGGGAAACCATACCTCGTCGCCCATCCACCAGCTCAGCTCGGCGGTGGGAAGCTACGCCACCCTGTCACCCACCAAGCGCATGCTGCACCACATCGGCGCAGACGGCTATAAGATCTCCCACGAGCTCTACGCTAACGCAACCCTGCAAAGGCCTGGTAGCCTGGCAGGTAGAGGTCAAGACAATTTCCTTACTACTCTTTGTGTGTGGGTGTTGATCGTGTCGTGGCGTTATTTCTTTTGAACCATCTCCTTTTTTCAGTTGAAAATGTAACTCATCTGTACATTCATTGTTTTATTGTTTCTCTTTCCTTCGATTAGGAGAACATAGCTGATTATAATGTGCTGTAACCGTGCTGTTTAATTTCGTTTCTTACAACATTTCCAGTTAAACATATCCTCAGTTTCTGTTTAACTGAAGTCCCTTTTCATCAACAATCTCATCAAATTATGGGCTTTCTTAAGGGGCTGCTTTAATTTTAGCCTACGCTACTTAATGTGACATGTACCCACTTTCCATTCATGCATGAATAATATTTAACAGCTTGAGGACACAGTTATGGAAGAAAACACATGTTGCCTCATGTTTGGATTATTTGGCTCGTGGTTTAACATGAATTTAAATGAATTGAGATTAATTGTTTTTTGTCTGGACCCTTTTTATATAAAATGGTATTTCAACATCTGCTAAGGTTTACATATGTTTTGAGCTGAGATGGCTTTTAACTACAACTTGTTTTCTTTGTTAATCATTGAAACTATCTTACTTTTATGAGGAAGTTGACCCTCCATCGTGTTATGCTCTCCAGGCTCCAGAGGTTCCTACAGCAGCCAGCACACTCACCTGGGCTCTGAACTGCGACCCCTTCAGTCCCCTGAACACCACATCGACCCCATTTATGAAGACAGAGTCTACACCAAACCCAACCTGAGAGGACAAGGTGAGCTCAGATATACTGACAGAGGTTAGGTGTTCAGGGCACAGAGGTGATGTCCACAATCCCACAAGAGGAGAAAGAGACAGGGGTCTGATGGATGGAGGCTGAGCAGAAAGTAGACGAACAAAAAGGAACAATAGGCAAGGGGTGAAGAGAATTTTAAAACATACAGTAAGAAAGCAGGTCAGGAGCTCTGCAAATGTTTTCAGCTTCCACAATATTCAGTTTACAACAGTTAAGAAGTCATCTGAGTTTCACAGTGTCAATCATCTGTTAATAATGATAATTGCAGCAATCAGTGAAGCGTGCAGTTCACTCATTATGGTGCTAAAGCATGTGACTCAGTTTTCAGTTCATTTTTAAGGGTCATCTCACCAATGTTACTCATCAACTTCATTAACCTTATCAGACTAAGCAGGACTGAACTTGTAAAAGCAGCAGGGTAGTTTTCTGCCCCTGCAGCGGTTGGATTTTGATTTGAAGCCCTGTGTTGGGCAGTTGGCCGTCGACCATCCTGGAGATAGACATAGTTTTACCGAATCCTTCATGTGAAAAATTAACACTTTATGGGAATGTTTAAGATTTGTTTTGAAGCCAGTGCTAATGCATTTTAATACAGTTTTACAAAAGTTTTAGTTCTGAAATGGTGAAACAAATTTTATAGAGATCTGTAATCACATCCTTCTGTATAAACAACAAAAGGTCTTAGCCCACATGCCATATTTCTATTTCTGGACTTCTCATCTGCTTTTTTTATTATATCCAGCCTCATGCTTTAGCTGGGAAATTGCTTATTGATCTTCATCTTGATTTAGATTTAGGAGACTAGATTCCAACTTGTGGGATTCAGAAGTGTGAAGAAAATGGCTTTCCATCAGAATGCCTCTCTTCCGTCAATGACTCTCCTCAGAGTTCGGTTTGTCTTTTCCACCAGTACCTGTAGAGGCAATGGTAAACTGTAAGATGCACTGAAGATACAGTAAGCTTCTCTCTAGTCCATATAGATGAATCTCAGTATGTGCAGGTACGAGATAGGGTTTGTCAAATGGAAAAAAGAAATACAAATTTCAATTAATATGCTTGAACAGTCATTGACACCAACCCAAAAATTTGATGCAAAACGGAAAGTTGTCTTTAAAAAGGGACTGCAATGTTTGCACTTCCCTAAGTTTTATTTAGATGTGCTTTCTATAGCTTTGTTCTTACTATATGATTGCTACAGAAGTTGAGAAAAGCTCTATGTCTGCTTTTAATCATTTTGATGTGACTCACAAGTTGATTATGCTGTTAGTCAAGATTGCTATCTTAAGAAAATAAATCAATTTTTATTCTCCTTTGCTCTGTTATCTTGAGATATGGAGATAAATGCTGTATCTCAAAAAATATTTTTACCTGGAAATAACAAGGTAAATAAGTCATTATCTTACAATACATTTTTAAACATGTCCTCTCTCAGCTTTTGTAGATTGCTTGGTTTGTAACTTTAACATTAGAGATAAGACTCCCCTCAACTTCTTGAGGCTTCTAATTTTTCTTACAACAATCCCCTGAGGATGTCAAGTTTTCCTACAAAGCTAGGCAGTTTATACCTCTTCACTCAGAATGAGGGAAAGTTTTAAACCATTACCTTTCTGAGTTGCTACTGTTGGAGACTAGTTAGCGGACACCATTTGTCAGAGAGGCTCTAAATTGTCTCGAAACATTCAGGAGGTTTTCTCAGTCGGCAGAGGCTTGCAGTCCTGTTACTTGAGTTTTGAACATGTTTTAAAAACAATTGTGTGGTAAATTTTCTCTCAAAACAGTCACACGAGTTGCTGTGAGTATCTCAAACCAATCTCTGACCTGTGTCTGTTTAGTTTCCACCATCCTAGAGCTCTAGAGCTGTACAGGTGCTGGTCATAAAATTAGAATATCATGAAAAAGTAGATTGATTTCAGTAATTCCATTTAAAAAGTGAAACTTGTATATTATATTCATACATTACATACAAACTCATATATTTCAAATGTAATTTTGATGATTACAAATGACAACAAATGAAAATCTCAAATTCATCATATCAGAAAATTAGAATCTTGTGAAAAGG
>NC_051449.1:16655141-16657125 GCF_001649575.2 Kryptolebias marmoratus | reverse complement strand
AGTTTGTATGTAATGTATGAATATAATATACAAGTTTCACTTTTTAAATGGAATTACTGAAATCAATCTACTTTTTCATGATATTCTAATTTTATGACCAGCACCTGTATTTTCACACCTGCACAGAAGCTCTCCTTATGCCAGAAAACATCTGATGCAACAACCTCAGATGTTAACTTCTAACCATGCTGGTTAAAATAAACTTGTCTTAATCTGCCTAGCTTGATTTCAAAAATGCACTCCAGTAGCTTAAATCATAAACATGCCAACGTGCCAATGAGTACAAAAGGGGCCAAGATGGGTATAATGTGGGTGAAGGTGAGCAACAAAATAATGTGCGCAGCCTGGAATACAGTTTTGCAAATCATGCACAAAAATCAGTCATAATTTAAAAAACATTCTCTAAAGATATTGTGGCTGCACAGCTTTCTAGTCGCTTGTTCATAAACACTTAGAACTCAGACGGACACTGAAAATCCTCCCTTTTTTTACTTAATTTTAAGTTAAGTTAATTTAAGTATCCTCCAACAGTTATAGCTCAGTGAGATACTGGTGTTACATTCACATGGATCCAATTTAAATATAACTGGAGAAAATGCTAATTTAGAGGGGGGTTGTATATTAACTCTGCTTTATAACTGCTTGCAATTTTAGTATTTTGTGATTGTTTTACTGTATCATTGTGTTCTGAATATTAAAGGAACTGAATAATTTTTATGGAAACAACAAAGCAAGTTTTCTATTTAGGTTTACAAAAAGACTGAATTAAGCTGAACAGAACTGACACGGTTGTTTTGCTATTCAAAATTTTCCTAAAAATATGTAAATGACTTTTTAGACATTCGTTCAACCATTTAGAAAGGACAAATAAAAGGGAAATTTGACAAGTACAATGATCACTGGATAATAGTGAGACTGAGAAAAGACCAGCTGTAACAAGTTGTTTAATTTATGCACTAAACTGTCAGAATATTAATGAATGACAGAACAACAATGAGTAAAACTAGTCACCTCATCTCTCGCCGAGAATAAAGTGATGGATCAAATAAACACAAAATAAACAGAGAGGAAACGTGCACAGCCTGGTCCTGCTCAGGCAGCTGTTGTTTAATGATGGGGTGTTGTAGTCAAGGCCAATGTAACGTACACTAGAGATTCTTTCTTTCCATCTGATCATGTTGTGCTTTTAACAAGTCTGGGTAGGCAAATCCAATTGGGGTCTCAGTGGCAATTTGTCTTTCAGTCACAGTTTGTTAACTAATTAGTTTCAAAGATGAAAATTAATCTCAATTAATCCCATGGGCGTTATCTTGGGTGCGTCGCAATCAGCATAAATCAGCCGTGTCCTCAAATGTTGTTGATGCAATGCCACAAGCTTGGTCACCTCACTGGTGAACGTTGCAGTAAAAAGAAATCCACGGGGAGAGATAATAAGTTTCTTGATTTTATTCAAGATTTTGTTCTAAAATACCGTTTCAGACAATTGCTTTAAGAATCTGAGGTTGTTTTTGTGATAGCAGAACCTAAAATAGTCTGACTGCTCAAAATATTTCACACTTCTGAACCTGTAAGAGTTAAAATCATCATCAGATTCCTTTTTTTTTTCTTTTGTCTTGTCAAAGTTTGGTTGTGTTTTAAGAAGGTCAGTTTAATTAGTTTCAAGGTGATTAACGGAGCTGGAAATGAGCAGGCTTAACATCACAGGTGAATTTCCTCAGGCCTTGTTGGGTCCCGGTAATTATCTGTTTCCTCACACAAAAAAAATGACCCAGCTTGCCTTCCTTAGAGCGAGCCAGTGTAACCATGGTGACTATCTCTCCCGGATGGGTCCCGAAGTGATACTTTTATAGCATTTTCTTTATGGAGTGAAAGTTGCCACTTACAGTATGGAGTTCTTCAGTTACAGCATTTGTGAGATGTAAAGTTTAAACAACTAACCAAATATGGTCATATATATATATATATATATATATAAAAAAAAAAA
>NC_051449.1:16638519-16654880 GCF_001649575.2 Kryptolebias marmoratus | reverse complement strand
AGGGCCCCGATGACCACAGGCACCACTGTGGTCTTTACCTTCCAGGCCTTTTCCAGTTCCTCTCTGAGGCCCTGGTATTTCTCCAGTTTCTCGTGCTCCTTTTTCCTGATGTTGCAATCACTCGGTATTGCTAGCACAACTGCTTTCCTCTGTTGTTTATCCACCACCACAATGTCCGGTTGGTTCGCCATTACCATTTTGTCTGTCTGGATCTGGAAGTCCCACAGGATCTTAGCTCGGTCATTCTCCACTACCTTTGGGAGTGTTCCCCACTTTGATCTCGGGGCTTCCAGTCCATATTCTGCACAGATGTTTCTGTACACTATGACAGCCACTTGGTTATGACGTTCCATGTATGCTTTCCCTGCCATATATATATATATATATATATATATATATATATATATATATATATATATATTTATATATATAATATCACTTTAATTAAGCACACTGTCCTTGATAATTGTAATTAATTGCAACTTTTTATTCTTCTTCTTGTTTTTTACATTTAATCTTTTTAAATGGTACCAAAATAAAAGGTTTCAAAATTCAAAAATGCTCCTCAGAATGTACTCGAGCCAAACCTTAAGTTTGCATTAAAAGTAATGCAATCGTAACATAAATGTTTTGGTTTTAGAAGTAAAAGCCATGATTTAAAAATATGGCATTTGTTTGTTGCAAGGTTTTTGATGACATAAACTCACCAGGCTCCCAAATCAGTAAACTGGCATTCATTACACATTGTGTTAGTATGTTAACCCCCTTTTTTAAATTATTATTTGGAATGTTTTGTTTCTGTCTGTGTAATTGTGAATATATTTTTTCAAAGAAAAAAATATTCTTCTGTGTTTTACATACAATTTCCCATATTTATTTAGTAACGCTGTCTTTGCAGTGCTTTTTTCTATTTGGTTTATGACTTGTCTTTTTTTTTTTGTCTTTTATTTTTCCCTTTTGCCCATGGTGCTGTGTTGTTGCTTTTCTGCTACTCCTGTCTCTACATTTGTGTCGTTGGGTTGGGTTTGTGTTTGATTGTGATTTCTTTTTCCTTCACTACCCGCCCACTGAAACCTTGCTACTCAAACCCCCAGTGGTGAACCAGCTGTACCAAGAAGTCCTCAACTATCTGTTTTATCCTTACACTCCTCTAGCCCCATCTTCCCCCGGTGTTGATCCAATCCCCTTGCAGCGAACGGGAAGCCAGAGTGCCACCGCCACCTTTCAGAGAGGCAGCTTTGCCACAGGGGGTGGAGCAGCTGACTACGCCAATCCGTACCGCACTCTGCAGTTCTGCCCATCAACTGAGTCGCCTTACAGCAAGTCGGGCCCCGCCCTCCCACCTGAAGCTGCTCTGGGTCGGTCTCCATCAGTTGACAGCATCCAAAAGGACCCAAGGTGAGAGAAAAAAAGCAATACTTGTAATTTTGATCAACTCTGGCTTGTTAAGGAAGCCCTTTGCTCTGCTCCCTTTCCACGTCTGCAGAACTTACTGAGGGCCAGATTCGCCAAAATAAACCTGACTATCCAAGTATTTAAGCATCACACCTAACCTTGGAATAAATGAGCTTTTAATAAGGACTGTATTTAATGGTAAACTGAAAATAATAGCCAAAGTTAAGTGTTGCTACAGCAGTTTGTAGCTGCATATTGTCGGGCTTGGACAGTTTGGGTGCACTAATGGATGGCTGAATCTGGGCTTTAGTATGAGGCACACATCATGCCACATCTTTCACTGTCCAGTCTAAATTACCCAGTTTTGGGCCTTGTTCACACTGCTGTTTGAATGCCTGCACACTTCTCTAAATCTAATTTCAAAAATTATTGTCACTCGTAGAAGTGAAGTGCTTCTCTGTCAGCGGCCATCAGTTACAATCTGTACAGCCGGTAGACACGTTTGACACGGAAAGCCTGCACAAAGTCTGCTTTTAGGGAAGCAGATCTCTGCGTGACGGTGTGGGTGTGTGTTCGAGACGCAGTTAGAGATATAAAGAACAGAAAGGTAGCAGCGTGCAAAGACAGTTTAAAAGCTGTCTGAAAGCCTTTTTTTTTGTCCCAGTTGAAATCAAAGTTTAAAACATTATATCTTTTGGAAATCTTTTCTCTTCGCTTCTTGTCTTTGCAACTAATGATTGCACAGACAAGCTGTCAGAGGCAGAAGCAGCCAGATTAAACTTCAAGTGGTTTTTGTGACATTTCAGCTTAGGTGTAAGCTACTTTTATAAATATATTTTCCACAGTTGTAATGTTTCTAATGACAATGTCATTCTGTGCTGGAATGGTTATTACTATGCATTGTACCAATTGGAAACTGAGACGTTTCTCTGTCTTAGAGCAGATGTCTCTTATTCTTGCTGTTGCCATTGCTCTTTCCCTCACTCATTGTCCAAGTGGTTATTTCTCTGTGCATATTGCTCTCACATTGTCCGTTTGCTCACTCTTTAGCTCCGGCATCATTGTTTTGTATTTTCAACACATCAGCCCCGCTATGTTCAAGAAATTGACTTGCTGTGCATGGCATTTTACCTTATCACATGCACACTCAACATCAGTGCTTTGACCATTCCTGCTCTCTGAAAAGCTTTTGTCGTTGTTCCATTAAAGGGAGGGTCCCCTGAGATTAGAAACGTACAGCAATATAACAGTCCATTATGGTATTATGACCATGTTAAAGGATACAGCTAACGTTATGCAGTATCTTCCTTTCTGCCAACAAATCCCATTCAAAACGGCCTAAATTAACTTTTAGTCAGTTCTTTTCTAAATAGTCTCCAATATTTGTATATTTTTGTGACACTCTGAGCAGCCGATGATGCTTAACAGTCATTTCGACACTTTGCCCACACTCTTACTTTTTTAAGGTAAAGTTGATTGCTTCAGTCCTCCAATAGAGGGCTTTGATATCTATGGCATAATTTACCTGCTAGGTTGACTTAACGGGTCACAAAACTTGTTCTGCTTTGTTTATACCACTCAGTTTGGCCAAAAGTGCAATTTTGGTTTATTGTAAGACCCTCTCTTTACTTGACAAACCAATCATTTTCTTGCCACCCGCTCTGTGTGCATGTTTTTCACCAAGCCCACCTCCACCACCCATTGCCTGATAACCAAATATTGAGAGAGAAAGATGAGTCTAGCGACCACATACTGATTTCTACTTACTAATTACCACAATTATGACAGTTATTGAATAATTTGTTGCCAGACAGCCAACGTATACCTCTCTCTTGTTTCTCTCTGCCTGTCCCCCCTTGATAGGTACGACCCTGAATTCCTTGTGTGGAATCAAAATCAAGCCGAGCAAAGAATGACAAAGTAATGCTACTACTTATTTTTACACATGTGCATTTTGTCTATCTTACCTTTGTTTCATTCACCGAATCTCTCCATCTTCTCTATATGGTTCAGGTATCTAATGCAGATGTTAATGACAGCATGACAGCATTTCCCATTTGTATTGTCACCCATTTACTGGTCAAATAAACAGGGATCACGTTTATAGTTTAGGTTTTAACTGGACTCTAGATTGCAGACTAGATCAGGAGTCATTGCAAGAGAATTCATTTAAAAAGGCAGGAGTCTCTGTTTAGGAGTGACAACAAATTTAACTATCAATGCAGATCGGGGTGCATTTCGCAAACATAAGGCAGACAGGGCCTTGGTTCTCTTCTGGGAGAGGCAATATTCCTCATTCTTTCCTTGGCTTTTCATCTTTCCAGTCATCCCTCCATCCATTTATCTACTTGATGGTTAATTTTATCACTCATTTGTCCTCATTGTCTGTTCAGGTAATGTCTGAACACATAATGTTTTTTGTTTTCTTTTGTTTTGTTTTTTGTCCGCTGTATTTATGTGGCTGGCCAGTTTTACTTTCAGCACCCGACATTATTTTTACTTTTCATCTCCTCCAGAGAGCAAATAATGCTATTTCTTCAGAATGTTCCTAGGTGATCATGCATCTATATCCAATGGTTTTTGCAGAAGCTGACACATATACTGGCTGTTACCTGATAATACTTTGTTAAATTACAAAACTTTGGTTGACTGACATGTTAAAACATGCCAGTTAACCAACAGAAGTGGCATAACATTAGCTGACAAAGCTGACAGAAACAGCTGCTGACAATAATACCATAGTACTGGCTAATAGTACTCACACTGACATTACAGTAGTGTTTATATAGTAATTTGGTTTACTGAGATATGAAAATAAAATCAACAGCATTGATTTGAATGTTGTAAGTAAAACTCTACTGCCATGGTGTGTTTTTGGAGCCATAGTTTGTGCTCTACATACCCTCCCAACTTGCTAACAGGCTGTCACACTGTTAATCACAATGTAACATGAAACTTTATAAAGGCTTAAATAACTAAATAGTACTGGGAACAAAAACCAATTTTGAATACAAAGCAGCAGCATGAAAAACTATGTGAATGAACAAAAATCAGCATCTGAAAACAAATAAAGAAAGAAAGAGTTGAAGTGTATCTTTATTTTTTAGTCAGGAAAATGTCCCATTACATTGTGGAGCAGTACTTAAAAACTGCACTGCAGCCAGCCACTAGGGGGCATTCGTCCATTGTGGCTTCAGCTTCTGGCTTTGAGTCTTGTCTCAAATCTTAATGGTACAAACAATGTATTTCTGGTCCTCATGAGTACTAGTACTTGTATTTAAATCAATTTACTCAGTAGCAACTGAGTAAATACATTTTAAGGGAAAAAAACTCCAGTGAGTCTTTAACAAAAGCAGTATCTGTAAAGGCAAAACTATTGTGAATTACTCAAGCCAAATCTGTCAATACAAAATCATGCTGATACTTGTTACCATCCCAGCTTTGAATGACAGAGCCGAGGCTGAAGAAAAGGAAGCTGTGCAAATTAAACCCCTGCAAAAGTGGATGTTTTAGTGGTCTGTTACAGTAAAGAAAAATATATGTACAGTGGAAGCAGAGGTCAGAACCAGGGAAAGGAAGCCGACGTAGAGCAGACTGCTTATTAAATAGAGTCTGTGTCGCAAAGATAATGACTTTGGAAATGCAACACCACATGCTTTCCTTTGAGCACGCCACAAGTACACCTTCAGATTGGGTCTTTAGCTCGAAAGTTTGCAGCCTGCTCTGCTACTGCTCAGGCCTGATAAGGTTGAGATGCTGGTAGTTCTATTTTTACCAGAAACAAAACCCAGGGATAATTTGAGGAAAGCAGAGCAGTATTGATGATTACGACTACCCAACTCTAGCAGGCACCCGATCTAACTGATGGGTGAAAACACATAGTTTATGTGGAAACATAAAATAAAGAAATACTTCCTCTTGCCTTGATGTCTGAATCAGAGACGATGAGAAGATGTGAGGTTATTGTCACCATCTGCAGCAGGTTTCCTAATGATAGCTTTATGCTTTAAAAGCCTCAAACAAATATAATTTAGCTGATTTGTCAAGCCACATACTGGTACAATCTAGCAAATCAAGGCATATTACTGTGAAGACAGCCTCTTAAGTGCTCCAGAGCATTTCCTCTCCCAGGCTCTGGGTAATTTATGGAAACATCCCCACTAACACAAAGGAAGATTTGTGCTAGACAGGATTTGACCCGATCATATAAGAGCTCCATTGTATTTTATGCTCTGAAGCACACGGATGTGTGTATTTGTGCATTTCTGTGTTTATGTCCGTGTCTGTCTTAGTATTTTTCTTTTTTTTCTGTCTCCTGACCTCCATTCAGCTGTCTTACCACACTTCTGAGGATGACACGTAACATATTTAATTGGCTCCCATTTATTTTCGCAACACAAACAAAAACTACTCGAGTTCCCAAATATGACTTTTTCAGCAACATGTGTGCGCAGTATTTCCTGTCCTTTTAATTCATGTTTTATCTATCTAATTTATTTTGTATACTGACACACATTTTCACCAGTTATTTTTGTAATTTGAGGAAAAATAACTAAAATACTTAAAAAGAAAATGGCTACAGTTTCCAATTCATTTAGTGTACCATGACTATTAGTGCTCCAAAAAGAAAAATATTTATTTATTTATTTATTTGAATCTTTTTGATGTCTTTAAAATCACCCACCTTTCATAACAGAAGGCGATAATTATACAAATTATGTTTTAAGATAACGTTATTTAATGCTATCAAAGACATCTTTGTGCTTGTATGTCTTCCAATGACATTTAACTTTTCTGTTGCTTGTTAACGCAAACTTTTTTTGATCCATAGTTATACTGACAGGGGGTATTTATTTAATATAGAAGGAAGAGAGATCCAAATACTGTATATGTGTCCACAGAGGAGAAGTAAAAACAGGTTGTTGTCACATTTCCTCATAAATCTACTCCAATTTCTTGTATTCAGCTATTAAAATCAGCAAACAGTCAGCTAATAAGAGCCATTACTGTTGAGTGTCCTCGCACAAAAAATGAATAAATAAATCTGTGTGTAGCTACCAGAATAGGATGCTAATTATTATTACTTACAATTAAATCTGACCACATTTTCCATCTCTAAATAAAAATGACCGCTGATTTTACCTATTGTTTTCAAGGGGATATTTTATTCATTCTGCAGTCACTTATTGCAGTGTGCCTTATTGATTAGCATAATTAGATGTAAATATGTAGTAATTATTGGGCTGCTTTATAACCACGGACACATAGGCCCCCCCAAAAATGTATTTGATACTGACAGGGAAATGATAAAAACTGGGGGGGAAAAAAACAACTGCACTACTTTTTCCTCCGAACAACCGTATGTTTTTGTTGCAAAGATCCAGAGCTAATTGACCACAAAAAAAACTGAAAACACAAGAGACCTTTCTGCATATAAACCAAAACAACATTTTTACTTAGCTTATTTTAATTGCCATGTCTTATACATTACCATATTGACTTTCAGTGCAGTGAGTTTGATAAATACAGAAACTTGTGGTTCAGTAAAACAAAGACATAAACGGTATTCTGGCCATTCATATATCCAAACATTCAGCTCATGCAGGAGTTGGGTGCTATGACTTTAGTTGTTTTTTTTTTCATACTTTTTAAAATATTTATCTTTATTCATAAATATTTTCCCTTTAAAGACATTGTTCTCTTTGAAATACCTTTTGCTTTTAACTAACCTTTTGATACTTTTAGCTTTCAGCTAACATTTGCTACATTTAGCTTTTAACTAGCCTTTTGCTCCTTTTAGCTAGCCTTTTTGCTATATTTAGTTTTTAGCTAGTATTGTGTGTGTGTTTGTCTGTCATGTTAGCAAAATATCTCATGAACTCCTTTTAGCTAGTGTTCTTTGTTTAGCTTCAACGGTTCAGCTTCAGCAGAAGTAATTCAGCACTCAGGATTCACACTGCATTTTTGCATTAAATGCGATTCCTGTGGTGACACGAAGTGTTTTATTCAAACAGTGATGCCCGTCGTACTCTGTGTAAGTATCGGTGCTGCAGACAGATTTCCATGAGTTTAGATTGCTCTGTGGTGCTTCTTGCCTGTGTTCTCTGCAGGCGTACCCTGTCTAATGTCTCTGTGTGTATGTCTGCGTTTCCTTCGGATGATGAGTCATCAGACGCGTCTCCATTTTCACTCGGTGAAAGCCCTCAGCAGGATCACACGCAATTCATGTGGTCCATTCTCCGGTTTCCAATATGTTTGTTCCTGAAAAACGCCTGACTCATGGGAAGTCCTTTCACGGCGTTTACCCCGCCGTCTGAATGTATTATTCATACGCAGCTCATTTATTTATTTATCGAGGCTAATTGTTGCTTTGCTCGAAGCCTGGCATCTCGTATTGTTGTGCAAATGTTTTGGCTCTTGATAGCAGTCGCACGCAGAAGCACACACACTTGCACGTATAGCTGCAGACATGCGGTGAAGTGAGATCGTTTCCTCAGTCTGGTTGGTTTGGAACGAAGAGGGGATGGACAGATTGGTCGGACCCGTCCCAGTCCACTGACTCGCCCAATAAAATGTTGGATTTGCTGTGAATAGTTTAATCAGAATAGGAGCTATTCATAAAGTTTTTGCTTGTGTGCGTGTGTCTGTGTGTCTCTGTCTGTCAATGTTATTTTCAAAGTTTGACAAAAATGACAATATACAACTCTATCATTTCCCAAAATTACATGAGCTCAGTTTAAAACTCTGCCATGAAAGGTAGCATCCTTTCAAGGAATGCTAGGCCTTTAGTTTTTTTTTTTGTTTTAGTTGTTACCAACCATTTTACAGGCTCCCAGATCAGTAAACCGTTTGGTGCCTTTTGGAAACATTTTAGAACGTGATATGTGACATGTCTGATCTGTGGAGCATATTCTTGTCCTTTTTTTTTTTTTTTTAAAGCGCAAATATTTTGTGTGTGAGCCCATTTGCCCCGAAGTCTACAGATGATTCTGTTGTGTGTGTTCACCGTACTGTGATATTGTCACTGTGTTTGGGACCGGAAGCATCAGATTATCTTGTGTTCTCTTTATAGAAGACACGTCAACACACTCGCACACACACACACACACACCACACACACACACACACACAGGAAGGCAAAAAACCGAAACCCTGAGTAAATAGATGCACAGCTTCAGGCTAATGTTAGTGAATCAATGAATTATTAAAGCACAGCTTTGTGAGGCAGAAGATAGACAACGGACAGGCTAGTTTCACTTCAACGCTGCATACTTTCAGAGTCAGTCTGCTCATAATTTAATCTTTTGTCAAAAACGAAACACACTACAATTGAAAAAAATGCCACTAGTAGTAGTTCAGCATGTACAGCATGGAGATGTTTTAAAACTATAGCTATCTGTTGGTGTTTGGGTATGCCTGAAGTGCTTTACAGCCTTAAATTTTACTTTGCTTTTGATCTCATGCGATGTGCCGCCATCTCTCCAGGGCTGCAACAGTTCAAGGTTTGCCTATTGTTACGGATTGTGTTTGTGCGAGAGCGTTTGCGCACAAGAGCGCTGTTCTTACCGTGTGCAGCATGATCGGGGGCCTTCAAACTGACAGACTCCAAGGACTGCGTCACCTCATTCATTAAAGTTTTATAATGACTGCAAGAGACACTTTTGTGTTTCTCTGACTATTTTCAGATGATTCCAACATGGAGTTTAAAAACTTGAACAGAGATGGGGGCAAAAAACAGGCCGTTTCATATCATATTTATTTTCGAGCACCACTTTGGCCTTTAAGTAGTGATCGCTGCTTCGCCACTGATGTGCACGAACTGCCCGCTGCCAAAAGGCGAATGTTGGAGATAATATTTGTTCCCATGTCTGTAGGTGTGTGTCTGTGTGTGTTTGTGTCTTTATGTCTCATGAACCACTGGACAAAAGTAATCATTGTATGTACAACAGAGTCAACTTGATTCAGCATGGCTGCCACAACCAACTGACTTTAGAAAACACAAAAATGACGACAATTCTGCCAGTTTTACAGATATTGTGCTAAAATTTGGTGTTGTTGTAGCTGAGAGTCATTCATTACACATATTCGAAGGGCTGCTCATTAAATGAGATCTTTTCTTAAAATTTTAGCATTACCATTTAGCAGCCAACCCTATTTGTCTGTTATCAAAATATCTTTTGAACCATTAAATTAATTTTCACAAAACTTTCTGAAAATAATCATTGCAAGTACATCCACATCTGTTTAGGTTTTGGAGTCAGTCCAATTCAAGATGGCCACCATAGCTAATCATCATTAGCCATCACAAAAATAGCTATAACTTAGTCAGTTTTACAGATATTGAGCTAATATTTGATGTGGTAGTTGCTGAGAGTCATTCACAATGCGTACTGTGAGCATGAGATCTTTCAGTATTGCATGTGATCGCACATAGAGTTAGTTTCAAGAATTGACTGCAGTGGCCACAACTTTTCATTTCTCAGCATAACAAAGTTATTAAGGTGGCGGGCAATATGCATCTCTTCAAGGAATGCTTAACCTTTTATGGTAATTATCTCATTTTACCAGTTTGATAAACTTATTGTAAGTTTGAACTGGGTAAAAAAAAATTGAAATTCCAATTATTATATTATTTTGAGTCAACAGAAAGTAAAAGAGAAAATGTTATTTTCTGGAGGTTATTAAATTCCGCGAGTGATGTAAAATGGGTCACAGATTAAAATTATTTATTTTTATTTATAGTTAATCAGGACATCAGCTTAAAATGCACTTTCAGATGATATTATTTCATATATTTATCAAATATCAATATGCAATCCTCCTTAAATTCAGAAAAAAATACACTCCAGAATTTACATGATGATCAATAGATTTGTTTAAGTTGTCTTAGGTTAACCAGGAGAAATGGCTGTTGGTATACCTTTAAAAGAAACGGCTGTAGGGCTTTTATCAGCAGGTGGTTAAAACTTTCCACAACATCATCACTAGTCCTTCACTGAACATCAGAGATATCAGCGAGGTGAGGTGTCTGCACAGAGCTCCCAAAGATGCTGAAAGAAAAATAAATAATCTAGCCCAAATTCCTCCTGTTCTTCCAGAACAGACGTTTCTGATGCCAGAAGTTTCTGATGCCACATCTACTTGACAAGAGATTCACTTTTATGTGTCCTTTTTGTGAGAATCATGGAGCTGTCTGTCTTTTTGAATTTTGTTACACGATTGGATTCATTTTCAATCTTTTTATAATGCATATTTGTTAAATGAACAATCACCAGATGGTTGCCTTTGTCATTGTTGAGCCACATGTTAAAGTTTGGAAATAAAAAAGGAAATTGAAGATGGAAAAAAAGAAGAAAAGAAAACTTCCAGTTCTGTACAGAAAAGTTTGACTGCTTATTTTTGGCATTTTTAGTCTGTTTTAAAGAAGCTTTAAAGGACCTGAAAAAACTTGCCAGCTTCAGCCTCTTCTTCTATTAATATTACTTTTACATTAGTAGTGGATATTTTCTGCTGTTTGAGGTTAATATTGTAATATAGGTATTTTAATCCTTTTTTACCATTGACTATCACTATATACTAAGGGTGTAACGGCTCATTTTTGTACTAAACTGTCACGGTACAGATGTCTGGATCCTGTGCATGCAATCAGACTGAAAAATACATTAGTCACAAGTGATCACTACTATCATCTTGAAGAGGCCAGACATGTTTTTTAATTACTTTTTTCTAACTACCACAACAGAAAAAGATGTAGAGGAATATAACATCTAAAGCACTCTACACCAAAGCAAAGCAAGAATGATACGTTCAGCAGTGGTGAATATATGGAAAGCCAAAAGGGTACCCAAGTTTTATCATATTCTGTATTTTAATGAAGCTCCACTTATGTTTGTTGTTTTATTCAACTGATCAGTTCAGCCCCTTCAGTCACTAAAATAAACATAAAGAAGAAGAAGCTCTGACGTCACGCTCCACACACTGAGTTTACTGAAGTAAACGTGGACGCTGTGAGTGTTAGCATGTGTGTATCAATTCTGAAGCTGCTGTCCAATCGGGGCCAACTCTAGATCCAAATAGTGAAAGATAAAAGAAGACGGAGAAGAAAAAGAGCGTAAATGTTAACAATGACTTTTTTTTCCTTTTTTTTTTTTTGGAGCAGTGGCTGCTGCCTCTGTGCAGAGGCATGTGTGGATGTAGAGTCGGAGTAAGGAGTGGTGGGATTTTGACGTGAGGGACCGGCGTCTTTTCATCAGATGTAAAAGTCAGATGAAATGCGACATGAACGTTCACACTGCAGTTGCTTTGGAAAACATTGGATATGTATCTGATTCAGTACCACATACTGAAAAGACCTGGGTCGGAAATGAAAAGAATCTGATTTGTCACATTCACACTGCCATGAAAAGATCTGATATGTGTCACATAGGAGCAAAAACATTGGCACTGGGTCGCATTTGCCTGCGGTGTAAGCTCATTCAGGCATAACATTAGATGTCTTCTAAGCTAATAACCTTGCAGGATGACCTGTAAGTTCATCCTTACAGGTCCCACAAAGCCAGATGATCACAGATCTTATAAGGTGGAGTACATTATAGCTGTGGAAGTGTATGCGTGCTTCAAAGCAGGCAAAAGATGAATGAGAGGCGTTGAGACGAGATTTTCAAAAACGGAAGATTGTTTAAAATAAAAGGGGGAGAATAACCTTTGAAATCAATCTTTTCACAGTTCTCCCATTTTTTTTCAAACACTGGGTTTATCCCATTGGCCCATTATAAAAGTTAGAGACAAAAGCGTTCTAATCCTGGCTCCTCTGTTCAGCCTTTGATGGCTGGCTGTGTGTGCAAGTCAATGAGCGTGCATATGCCAATGTGTCAGACTACAATAAGAGAGCACAGGATCGGGTGTGTGTGTGTGTGTGTGCATGCTGACCTACGGCGCTGTGTGTGCACATGTGTTTGTCCATGTGCTTATTTTAGATTAGACTGAACAGAAATCATCTCCATGGGCACGTTAGGCTGCTGCTGCATGAAGAATGAGATACATCAAAGAGAAACTAGTTCCACCGAACAGCGGCGAAAAACGGGGTATCTGTATGAAGCCCGGTCGTCTCTCCGCTGTCAGAAAATTTCAAATCAAAGTGGGGAGAAAAAAATAAATAAAAAATACAGATAGAAGAAAGACTAAGCATGTGGAGGAAGTGTCAAGAGCAGCAGAGAATGGTAAAGCGAATTTGGAGCACAATTAGTAACCAGGAAGTAGCAGCAGATAGTGGGGGAAAAAAATGACTGTGGGAATAAAACTTTAGAAAGCTCTGGTGCCAGCCTCAGTTTCTCTGACAGATGATTTATATCGATATCCTCCCACCCCATCAATACTCGGATCCCTCGCTGCGACTTAATTCTCTTAGATCACATTTTTCTCACAAAGGTCTGTGTTGTTTTTTTCTTTTCTTTCACACACACACAGGTGTAGGGTTAGACACATTGTGTGTCTATGCGCCTAAAGTATGCCCTAAGGCAAAAGCATTGGCGGACCCCTGGTAACACACTAAAACCATGAGCAGCTGGGGCGATCTGAAGGCAGGATTTATCAGAGCAGCAAGAGGAGGATCTCACAAAGTCTAAAGTACCACTCAGTATGCTCCTGGACAACGTAACTCCCATAACGGTTTGCATTAGAACCAAAAATCACAAATTTGACACTTTAAATCGCTTTCTTATTGTTCTAATACTGATCCATCATTGTAGCAGCCAGATTTTTCATGCAAGCAAACCCTGCAAAATATAACCCTAAAGAACACTTGGAACGAAATAAATCAGGAAACTGTTGTTATCTCAAGAAGGTATATATATATATTTATGGCCCCAGTGTCCAATATTCACATATTCATTAGCTATGTTGGAAGACAGAAAATATTGCCTGTTGCCCCCAAAAGCGTGCTCATTAGATCGCTGAGGACTGCTTTCCAGATTGCGTAACGCTAAACTGGGGGGAAAAAGTTTCTCTGTGGAACTCATTTTATCATTTTACATCCCAGAACGGTTGCCATGAAATCTGAAACACACAATTGCATTAACTGTCTGAGTGCCGCTGTGTTTAGAGTTCTTATATTTGGAACTAAGGAGACCTTGCTAACGATCCCAACAATAAATTTGTGCGATGACGCTATCCACAGAGGAACACATTACCAAACAATCGAGCATACACACTCAGAGGACAGAAAATTAGATCATAGTTCACTGATATTGTTCAGTTCGGCCCAAATTATAAAGGGGTATACCATCTAGCTTGAGCTGAATGTCATGTTGTCATCTAGTTAAGGGCATTTAGGAGCTTCTAGATTTTTACCCTTCATATTTTAGATTAGAGATGCAACAGTCCGTAATTATTTTCTACTGCTACTATATCACCAACTGATTCAACAATGCATGTTAGTTGAACTGGTGATTCCTAATTGGCCTTAGGTGTGTGTGTTTGTGTACAAGGTTGTCTGTCTCTGGTCTCTCTATATGACCCTATAATGACCTGTCCAGAGTGAACCCCACCTTTCACCCACTGACTACTGGAGACAGGGAACAGGTGCCTGTGACCCTAAACAGGATAAAGTGAGAATAGAAAATGGATAGACAGATATATAGAGCAAAAGTTCATAATATTAGAATCAACATTCCTATCAAAGTTTTTTTTTTTTAATATAGCAAAATATTTACTCAGTATAATGGCCTTATCAGGGCTGAACAGACTTTGCAGCTACCTGCTCCAGAGGTGCGTGCTTGTAGCACATATCGAGGAAGGCAGGTGTCAGATTTTTGACATCTTTGAGGCTCACCGGCTTTTTAACGCTCCCGTGGCCTTCAGGTCAAATTGACCCGAAGTTACAAGGTCTTCTCTACCTGTCTTTTTTTAGGGCTTCAGGAGGATTACCCAGTCAGCTCGGCTTCTGCTCGTTCTTCCATGATGCAACTTGTTTGTTTGTGCCGCAGCATCGGATTTATTACCATAAAAGAAATTCTGACTTTTAACTTTTTGGGGTTTTGGGATAGAGGCCAAAAATTGCAAATGAAACTGAAGGGTTGTGATTATCAGTGTTTTGGTTTGTCATACAATGGTGGCCAAAAGAAACCTGCTTTTGGCCACCATTGCTTGGAGGCAGAGTGTCTACCAGTGTTATAAAAAAAATGCTTCTTTGTGAAGACAGTGTCTTTGTTCAGTGTTGTGGTATCTGTGTCCAATTACTGCCTTAGAGATAACTGAGTAATATAAGTCTCATTGTTACTACTGTAAGGGAGAGAGAAACCATACAAAACCATAATATAATTGTTTAAATAAATCTCCCAGATTGCTATCTTTGAGTTTATTTATGAAGCCAAATACACAACAGTGGCTGTTGCACAATTGGGAAAGGTTATAGATTTGGCTTATGTCATTTTATTTAGCTATAAAATATGCAGATTATTGCCAAATTAGTGGTAGTGCTAGAGTGAAAATGCTCCTACACAGCAGAAATGGCATCAGAGGAAGCTGTGCATCCCTATATATGGTGCTGGATTGGTGAGGTGGAAAATGGCAGGCAGCAGAGATTTTAATGACACCATTCAACCGTTACAGTTGCTATTTTAAGATAGCTTGAGATACAATCTTACTGTATTCCCGATCAACTCTACTGCATTAGTCATTATTTGCCCTCCATCAGAATCAAGAGGCGTCTGGATTAATCAAGAGGACAATTCCTACCTGACTTTTAATGTACATAATTTTTACCTACTTTATCTTGTAATTGTATGCTGAATGTTTTGTGATGAGGGTTGTATAAAATGTCTCATGTTTACTCAAAAAAAAATCTAAACTGACAACTCTTTGGCATTTCTCGTTACTTAAAATCCACCAGAACAATTAACATGCAAATTTGCAGTGCTGAATAAAATCACCCTAAGTTTGTTTTTTTTTTCTTTTTTTTTCTTTTCAGTTCATCTCCAGCCTCCATTTTTGCCTGTCTTTTCTCTTTTTTTTTTTTTTCTGTTTTTCTTCATGCGAGCATTTTGAATCAGCATCTCAGCAGGGAAGCAACCTGCACTGTAACTGCTTCAGCTAGTCACAAAAACACACTCATCTGCCTCTCTGCTTCCATCAAAACCTATCATGTTTTTTTCCTCTGTGTATGTGCGTGTGTGTGTGCAGGGAGTTTGGCTGGAGGGATCCAGAGCTGCCGGAGGTAATCCAGATGCTGCAGCATCAGTTCCCATCAGTCCAGTCGAACGCCGCTGCCTACCTCCAGCATCTCTGCTTCGGAGACAACAAGATCAAAACTGAGGTACTGATCTCTGAAAGAAGAGAGGGCTCTGTCATGGAGAGCTCAAACTTTTCCTGATGGGCCCTCTACACCACTCTGGCACATTAGCCTCTAGCTTGTAGTAACACGATCTTGAACACTCGGGTTTCCTAGGTTTATCAACCCGAGCCACCAGAACCATATGTGAAGATAAAATAACCATAAGACGACCTTTTATGAATAACTGCTGTTTCTTAAACGGCAGTTCTGTGGTTTAATTGTTCTTGTTATCCAATTTTACAAACCCTCTACCTTTTATGTTTTATAGAAATTTGAAAGGTTTCAACATGTCTAGACCAGTTACATCAGAAAATACACTTTAATCAGTGTATCTAGGTCTGAAGACATCTCTCTTTCTACTGCCACAGGTTTTTAGTCTGTGTCTTTGAGTTGACCTGAGCGTCATTATTTATGTTAGTAAGATGTGTCAAAATCATGACAAAATCAAATTGTGTTTGGAGCGGAAATAGGATTCTCAGCTGTTTTGCATTTAGATCACATAAACAAGTTATCCCTGCTCTTCTTTCTTATCCTCATTTATTTTATTCCTGGTACAGCTCTCAGGGGTTTTGACCTAATTAATCAATTCAACAAATAACTATGCTTAGGTTTCTTTAGACTGATTTTTCTCCTCTCC
>NC_051449.1:16614676-16638502 GCF_001649575.2 Kryptolebias marmoratus | reverse complement strand
TTTTTTTCCCCCCCCCCCCCCCCCCCCCCCCCCCTTCAAGTCTTTCAGTTTGAAAAACATCTAGCCCAGCATTATGGACCCATGAAATCCTCTGCAGCACAGCTTTTTGTTTTGTTGCAGAGACTCAGATAAGAACCGCTCTGATTCCCTGAAAAAAACAAAAAAAATAAAAAGTTTAAGCAAAGAAGCTGTAGCAAGATTGACAAAAAAGGCTGGTAGAAGTAAAAAAACAACAAAATAAAATTCAAAATCTGCCCAACAAGTCATCAAAAGACCATTAATTGAAAATAAAGTCATGTTATTTTTTTTAGTATAGAATAAAATATATATATAAAATTTTTATTATCATTTTTTTTTCATTGCAATTGGAGTTGCAGTTGTTGTCCAGCACAGCAATAAAAATGTAAATTGAGCACACAGCAGGAACACTTTTGCACATGTCTTTTTTTTCAGTCAAGTGTGTTGGCTGCTAACCCTTTTGCATTCTTGTGTGTTGTTAAAGGGATGGTTCATCCATTTTGAAGTGGGGTTCTGTGGGGAAAGTTATAAAGAATTAATATCTTGTCTGTTGTAGATAGCTCTTTGAACAACCTCAGCTTGGATAAAGAGAGTTTTCAGTTAGGACTGATGAGCTCCCTGGTGTTGTTTTCCACATGGATGTCAGCCATTTTGAATAAAAGTCCCCATTTTCCCCATGCCCTTTCCAACACTTACATTTAATTCTCCTGCTGCCCTTGGGTCAAAATGAGCCCTGAGGCCTCAGTTTTAAAACTGATGTAAATCTTCACACTTTCACCTTGCTTTCTTGTGATGCAGCATTTATCTTTAACACGGACACGTGTGATTCGTCAGGATGTTATTTTGCGTGTGCCAAGTTGCCTGAAGGGGCGATCATCCGTCTCTATTCAGGGGAAACTCCATGTGACGTGTGTGTCTCTACGTGATCTCCACCTCACTCCTCATCAGACAGCATTAACTCCTCAATGTGCACACTTCACCCAGCTCTGAATCCAGCTTTGTATTCCTGCTCTCTCTCCCCCTCCGTCCTCCAGAGAAATCATCCCTCAGTGTCCTGCAGGAAACTGCTCCATCTGTCTCCTCAATGTCAACTCGCTTTAGCTCGGTTCGGCTTTATTAGTCCTTATGGAGACGATGGATTTGGGGGGGGAACAATGTTCTTCAAACCGAAATCAGCCGACAGGCATTGAACACGGAAAGAGGGATAAAATGAAAAAGAGAAACTGATGAAGTGTGGTGGTGTGCAGAGCTTGACTGCCAAAACTAGACCCTGTAGGCAAAACATTGTTTCGCCCTTGAGAAAGATGCTTGACTGGTGAAACAGTAGACTGAGGGATATGTATGACCTACTGCTTGAGCGTTGTCCCAGCAAGCAATGTGTTGTTCATGTTATGCATCTACACTCAGGCATACAAACCATATTTTATAGTTCTAGCTACTGAATTAAAGCGATCCCTGCAGCTTTTGTATTCCTGAAGCTCTCTGTCAGCACTATGCAGTGGTTCTGACCAAACTAAGCAAGTTGAACCCAGACTGATACAAACTGATCCATAATGGTTTGATTTGACCAAAAATGCCATGCAGATATATTCATTAGAATTCTCTACATTTTTATTCTATCTATTTTTTCTTGACCATGCTTTGTTGAAGTCAAACACACACTTTCCATAAAGGATACTCATGATTAGCGACATCCGCAATGTGGACTCTGAGCGCTAACAGATTGCGTGAGATCTTTGTTTAAAACTTTGGTAATGACTGTTGGAGTCAGCCCTGTCGCTCTGCTAACATATATCTCATGAACTAATGAATGCATTTAATGAAAATCTCAAAAAATTATCATTGGATGTACATCTATGACTGATTAAATTTAAACTGAACTGACATTAGCAAACACAAAAATAGTTATAACTTAGCCTTTTTTTCAGATACTGGGCTAAAATCTGGTGTGGTAGTAGCTGAAAGTCATCACCATCACATACTTTGAGCACAAAAATATCACATTAAATCCTTATTTAGATCTTTGCCGTGCAAGATGGCAGACAAAATGCATTTCTTCCTTTTTTTTTCCTTTTTTATTTACGTAAATATTACAGACTAAACACGCTTAGATAAATTTTGTATGAGTATTTATTTCAACACACTCCATATCTAACTATTCAGCTTCCCAAGTTTTAGCCGCGGTCATGAAGCAGTGATGTTTTTGCTCCTCGCTGTCATCGTGTGAGCTGTCTCCAGTGTGTTCATATTCATGAACAGAGGCCTCAGTCCTCACAGAAGTTGTAAATCTGGGAGCTCTGAGGGTTGACTCTGAGGGATGACATTTTCACAAATTGGACAGATGCAAAATGGCTGCTAGAGAACAATCTATCCTTGTCTTTGCTGCTGTCATATCATCTGTGCTACTTTCCACTCTTTGGATGTCAAAATAATCGCAGGCGGTCGGGATGCCTGTCAGCCCCCAGCCACAGACAGCTGCAACGTCCTCGAGTCAAACCCAACCACTGACCCTGTTCAGTGCAAGCTTTTGGAAATATTAAGATGAGCTGAGCATGGTGGATCTTTGATTTGTGATTGAGCTCATCCTTTGGCTCCAGACGACTGCTGTAGCTGGGTCTCAGACTTTTTGTTAATCTGCTCTCACTATGGGTCTCTCATTTAACTTGTACCTGCCTTTGTTGCATGGAGGTTGCATTTTGTGGCCCATATTGACAATGTGATGTAACACTCATTTTTACCCTACTCTTTAATGCAATACTGAAGCTACAACTATAAGATTGTCAGTTCAATTTGTTAAAAAAAATCATTACACCGCAATTAAAGGTAACTTAGCCAACAAAAAAGCCAAACATTTCAAGGTCTGAAGTGGGATAATCAAAAGTAACTGGAAGTTACTTTGTCAACTGAGGTGAAGCCACAGCAATTATCCTGCTGGCTGTAAGTTTAATGAACTACATTGTATTTTTTTCTTTGTTTGTTTAACATATCAGTCTCAGTCACATGTCATGTGTAAAAAATATTTGTTGAACAGTTCTCGTTCAGTTAGCGATTTTCAGTCACTATGCCCTAACAATGCAGACTTTATGCTGCTGTACTTTTATCTGAAATGCCAAAAACACCAGTGTGGAGTTAGTGTGCAGTCTGCCACAGTGAAATAAGTCTTGTTGTTTTAATGGAGAGCAGCCAGTCTGCCCTACATTTTGTCTTTGTCTACAGTAAAGAAAAAGCAGCGAGCACTGTGCACAGACGGTTGATCTAGAAAGTGTAGTGATTCTTATTTAAATCATATGTGCATCAAAGTAATGGACTATTTTTTTGTTATTGAAATCCATTATTATTTGTATGTCAAGCTAAAATGTTTGTTTTTTTTAAAGTTCTAACTTCTTAAGCCTAAATTACTTGTAAAACACTAAATAAAAAGGTTGAATCACACCTTTATCTGCCTTTTTAATTTTATAATTGTTTGTTTTTGTTTACAGATACGAAGGCAAGGTGGAATCCAGCTGCTGGTGGACCTGTTGGACCACCGGATGACAGATGTGCACCGCAGTGCCTGCGGAGCCCTGAGGAACCTGGTGTACGGCAAAGCAAACGACGACAACAAGATCGCCCTGAAGAACTGCGGCGGCATCCCCGCTCTGGTCCGGCTGCTCAGGAAGACCACAGACGTGGAGATCCGAGAGCTGCTCACAGGTAAGTCGTGGGTTCGTAGCAGCTTTCCATGTGCCACTAAGAATTTGACACTTTGTGATACGCCGAGTCTTGGATGAAAACACATACAGGTTAAAAGAATTACCAGTTTGGAGCTTTGCTAGTACATTTTTAGTGTTGCTATATACATACTGTACATACATCACATCCTAATCAGCCACGGTGAAAGTGCTCACCTCCTGAGGGAGATGGAGCGATGATAGTGCTAAAAACGGAGCGCCACTCAATTTCGAAACTGATCTACACCCAGAAAACCCCGAGGGACGAAGGAGGATGGGTGAGGAAGGTAATTCCAATTCAGGAACCAAATGAGGAAAAATGGATTTCTCTCAGCGACAGCCACATTTATGAAAACATCTCTGCTAAGGGCCCATAAAGATGATATCTGTCACGCTGCTTCTGAGAGCAGCTGTCAGTTTGAAAGAATACTTATTTCTCAAATCTGCACCAGGTAGGCCCCACCAAAACGCTATGCTTAACGTGTCAAGGCGTGGGCTAAAAAATAAGATCAAGAAGAAAGTAAAGACTGTTTTTTTAAAAAGTGTTTTATTTGCATTATTTCTTTTAGAACTGTGAAAAGCAAGAACATGTTCAACTGCATATTAGAGGAAATGTTTTAAACGGTCTTTATTTGTCTGGCAGTGCAGTTCATTTTAATGTAATGGGTTTTTGATGTGGTACAAAATAACTTACATTTTTTCTGTTTTTACAAATATCAAAAATAGCTCACGGACCTGAAATTGACTCTCAAACAATTACTGGAAGAGATTTCTTCATCAAGACCAAGTTTGATCGAAATAAATGTTCACCTCATCTGTTTAGAGGAAAAAAAAAAGAGAACAAAAAGCTGTTTTTGAAAATTCAGATTTTAAATCTGAATTTGTTTTATTGATCTTAGACAACAAAAAGTGGTGTGCAATTAAAGAAAAGGTGGTAGTGCAGAACTTTTCAAGTGGGGTTCTGTGGAAAGGTTATGAACAAATAATATCTTACCTGTTGTAGATAGTTCTTTAAAGAGCCTCAGTTTGGAGAAATTGTTTCATTTCAACCAGACTGGCAAACCAATGGCTAATCTGAACAGTTTGGATTGCGGCTATCATCAAACCTGGTGCACCTACAGCAGCGATACCATAATATTTCTGCTGAAATAACCTTGTAATGTGAAACTTGGTGTAAAAGTTTATATATATATATATATATATATTATAAAATAGCTTTGGCATGAACTACTTTTTGAGATTTGAGGTGTTTTAAGACAGACTCAATCCTGGGCTCGGAAGCCTTTAGCCTAACAGTCCTATCGTAAAAAAAACTGTTTCTCCAAACTGATGTCAATTAATTAGCTGTCTACAACAGGTAAGATATTATGACTACTACTTTAAGCTTGCTGTATATTTTACATCTAAACTGCCGCAAATCTGACAGAGATCTTGAATATCACAGCGTTTCATTCACAGCAAACTCTTTCCGCACCCCAGATGTTGCCCTTAAACTTGCATCCAGTGTCTGCATCCTTTCCAGCTGCTCTTCACACCTCACGCTGATGTGAAATTCTGTCCGGGGACAAACATTCATCGTCATCGTTCGCTCTAACCATACATTGTGAAGTAGTCCTAACAGGAAAGTGAGAACCGTCCTCATGACTCCCACATACAGGCGGATTTAGTGCAAATTACGGACCACGTGTGCGTCTCTGTACTTGCTTATGTGTGTAGCGGGTCTGGAAAAAAACGGTTTCAAGCCTAACAAAGATGGAAATAAAAAGGGTTTTGTATGCTGTTAGAGTCTTAAGGAAGATTACCATATAAATTAGAGCAGCAATTCAAGGCACGCAGCACAGAAATCCCCTCTGTCACAAATTAATCAGCACAACGACCGACCGGACTCAGACAGACTGCTCTGTTTGCTCTCTTTTCAGTGACCCATAGGAAATATACGCCGACTTTCTCTCTCTCTCTGCAGTTTGTTTTTCATAACTGGCCTCTCATTCTCATCTCGTCCCTCTCTTGTCCTCTTTGCCTTTCACCATTGCCCTGTTTTCACCCGTTTCTCTCTGTATATCTCCAGCCCTGTCTGGCAGCTTCTCTTTGTCTGGTGAGCATTTTGAATCAGAATCACAGCGGGGAGTCAAACTACTTGCTTTGCCACAGCTATAGACTCAGCTGCACACACAAACACACACACACACACACACAAAGACCTGCTCCCATCATCACACACACTCAGGTCGTCTTCTGCTGTTCAGTCTCTTGCCCTCATTTATTTATTTATTATTTTGGTTTAATTACTGACTCTTTTCCTTCGTGTTTACAACTAAAAATGATCATTTGAAAGGAATAAAAAGACGATATAAAACAGCAGATGCACCCTCTGCCTTTGCAGGGGAAATTCAATATGTAAATGCAACATGAATGTTTGCTTTCGGGCTCTTTAACTCTCTAACTTGGTGTCTTAGATTAAAAGCAACTCAGGAGCAGAGACACTCCGACAAACAGCCTTTTCTTATTGAGGAGCCTGTTGTGAGCAATGGCATTTAGTTTTTTCAAGAAAATAAACAAAAAACCCATCTAGAAAGGACTATTTAATGAATTACAGGCTCATACTTTGTTCATCCCGTAGATGTTTGTGACAGACCCACATCAACACTCGTTGCATTTCCCAATTCCCAAATATCTCAACATAACTATTACTTTTATTTCTGATATTTGATCGTTTTTGCATAATGATGTGAATGTAGTGTTAAAGGTGTAGCATTCCTTAAAAGAATGCATTTCACCTGCTGCCTTTCCCACCAGAGATTTAGACTTAAGATCATCTTTTGATGAGAAATGATGGCGTTGTTGCCATTTTGGTCGAAACCTTATCGCCTGCCTTCGCCTTTCATCGATGAATAAGAAATTTTAATGACAACTCAAACAAAACTAAAACATGAGCCAAGCGCCAGGGACCAAGTTCACAAAAGTCTTTATGTATTTCTTAATTACAACATCAATCTGTTATCTTTGTGTTTGTGTGTGCGCACATTGTGGGCAGTTCTGTCAACAGTGAAGGACAAAAGTCAACAATAAAATACAGATGATCACAACAAACAGAACAACAACAACATGTTACAAACCATGAAAGTGTTATTAGGCTGAGGTGTCTGAAGCATATTTATTTTTTTATTATTTGGATGAGTCAGCAGCGTTTACAGACTAATCAGAGTGTTTCCTGAAACGAACACTGAGCTTACTGGCGGGTGTGGGATGTTGTTCGCAGTCTTTCACAATCAGATCAATAGCCCTGGCACACAGAACTGCCTCAGTCTACTTTTTCGGCAGATATTACGGCGATTTGATCCACCAGAAGTACACAAAGAACCACCAAACAGCAGGAGTTATCAGAAGGATTTGTTCACAAAGCAACCTAGCCCCACATTGTCATCCATTTTCTCGTTACTGAGGAGCAACAGCTCATATCTAAACTCCTTAAACTTTATTGCATTATAGTTGAATCTAGTCCCAATCGGCTGCAGACTGAAAGCTGAAAAACAACAGGAAGCTGTGTGCTGATTGGTGGAAACTGCTGGCAGGAAGCAGGAAGAAAAGCCATTTTTTTGATGATCAAGCAAACACAAATATTCTTACAAAGCCTCAAACTTAAAACTGTCATGTAAGAATGCATTTATCGTGTGATGCACAAAGGTTCAACGTTACACGTCACTGTTAATCAAAGTGTTTGGATTTACAGCAAATATAGCAAACCTCTTATGGCTGCTGAGTCTTTTGGGAGCTGGATGGGTTTTGTTTTAGAAGGCCATGAGAAAACCTCCGTTCAAATGTGACACGAGTTCCATTTAACTCAAGTCTGAAGATGTTTGAGGAAAAGGCGAGGCGAAACTGCCGCACAGAGAACTGATAGGTGACATCAGCCCGCTCACAGAGTGTCGCTCTTCTCTCCAACTTCTTTCATCCCTTTTAAACTCTGTGCGCTGTCAGTCGCCGTGGTTTTCACTTGTCATTACTGCGCGGGGTTTGCGTTCTCTCACAGCAGCACAAATCATTGTCAGCCACGTCTGGACTTCTTAGACTGATTGCAGTTCTTTAGAAGACGATGTGGATGCTGTCAGAGTCACAGTGTGACGGGAACTCTCTGCAGTCTGGGCGCGATCCAGTCACAGTGCCCATCAGATTTGGACAAAACAAAGAGATACAGGGTGAGAGCTTTAAAGAAGGAAGGTAAAAAGAGAAAAAATAGTTTTAAGGATTAGAAAAGCTTTTGCCAGTAAATAATAAAAAAAAAAACAGGAAAACAAATTATGAGGAAAAAGTAGAGTCCAAATGTCGTGAATACAGCAGGGAGCTGAACAGTCCTGGGCATCAACGGTTCTGCTGGTCCGTTCACGTTTCTGCTCACACCCGTGCTGTTTTCCGGCCGCTTGCTGATTTCGCAGGTGCGTTCTAACACACGTATTGTAAAGGAAAAAGTCTCATTATGGACAAGGCCTTGGCCGCATCCTCTATTCATAGCACAGCGCCACTTTGGAGTCATTCCAGTGGTGAGACGGTACCTTTTGCATGAGAAATCTCCTGACTGGCTGTCACATTTGAAAAGGGCAGTAGACGTCCGAATCTGTCACTGGAAACGTTTTCCAGCCGCGGAGAACAAGTCAGACGTGCAGACTTTGACAAACAGGACATACATCACGGCTTACACTAAACATGGTGTTATGGAACACAGTTGAGTTTAAAATACACTATTTCTGAATCAATCTGTAGAATACATGTCCAACATATATTTATTCACACAACATGACATTAGCGAGGTCCTAAATGCATATAAGCTGCATGAAATCCAGGCTATTTGTCTTTGTATGTATGTGCATGTGACTTATCTTTTATCTGTCTGTTGGCAAAAAAATCTCATGATTTTTTGGACGGTGAACAGATTTTAAAGAAACTCTCAGGAAGTAATGCCTAGACCTACATCTATAACTGATTAACTTTCGGGGTCAACTCAGTTCGACGTAGCTGCCATAGCTAATTGGCATAAGGTAACACAAATGGATATAACATAAATGGAGCTAAACCTTGGTGTGGTGATAGGTGAGAGTCATCTCCATCACATATTCAGAGCATGAGCAGATCACACAAGAGCTTTGATAATAACTGTTGGAATCAATCTTGTTTGTCTGTTAGCAAAATATCTCGTGAACCAGTGGACAAATTGTAATGAAACTCTTAAAATGTTATCATTGGATGTATATCTACTACTGATTACCTTTTTAGGGTTAAATCAATTCAGGATGCTGCCACAGCTAATTAAGATTAGCAGACACTTAGATGGCCAAAACTCAGTCAGGTCTACAACTATTGAGCTAAAATCTAGTGTGGTAGTAGCTGAGACTCATCCCCAACACATCCTCCGAGCGCCGACAGATCAATTGAGACCCTTATTTAAACTTTAGCAGGCATTACTGCACGACTTCACTGAATGCTGCTTTTTCAATTTCAGTTTGATTTTCTCAGGTGTGTCCATATGGCAAACACACTCACACCGTGCTCCATTCACCTCATATGAGCTGCCATTCAGCTGCTTCAGCATTGACTGCGAGAGCAACGCAGAAAAAAAACAAACAAAAAAAATCTGACGTTTCCTCTGAGGTGTTCAGAGGACTCATCTTCCTCCCACACAGTGGAGCAGAAGGCAAGTGATGTATGCAGCGTCGGTAAGAAGAGACACAAAGACTCAGTGACGTGCTCAAGGTCAAACCTCCGCTGTGGATCGTTTAAAGGGGCCTGTCCACAAAACTAACCTGTACACAAGCAGCTCCTGGGGGTAATTACACAGTTTTTATGGCACACTGTAATTAGACGTCTGCTGATAAAAGGCTTGTTGAGACCCAACAATGGTCGTGTTTGTATTTTATGGATTTTCTTTTAGCTGGGATTTTAGTGCAATGATTATATACTGTACCAGGCAAGGGGGGACATTTCTTAGCTATATGCTTAATTATACATAATAGAGTAACAGCAGTGTGTCACATTTGATCAAATCCTCATCTTTCTTGTGTGGGGGGAAATAATAATTATGTTTTGTTACTTAAAGTGAAGATGGCACAGGAGTGCAAATTTTGTGAAAAGTTTCATATATATATGGCGGTCCAACTTACTATGTGGGAAGCAAACTGTACAAATTGAGGTGTATAGAACAAAGAGACATGCTGCAATGCCCTAGAAAGAGAAAGCTGACAGGAGGGGGGGGGGGTGAATCCAAGCACACCGTAAATCAGAGAAGGGAAATGGCATCAAAGATAAAGAGAAATAGCCAACGTGTTCGTTTCCCCTCCCTCTCTTTAACGGCGCGCTCACAACCTCCTGCTGCCACTCATGATGTAAGGCTGAGGCAATTAACCTCCTTCATCTGTCACACACTCATGGCTGAGCGCGCGTGCGCGTGCGCGTGCGCGTGCGTGTGCGTGTGCTGTAGCTCTCAGCGTTTGCGTACGTTCGTGTTCGTTAGCGAGGCGGCAGCATCACGGAGCGTATGTGCAGACGGCTTGTGTGTTTGTGCATCTGATCAAAAAAAAACAAAAAAAACCCCACTGCCTTTCACCTCAGGGAGATGATGTCATGCACTTGACAATAAGTGGTGATGCTGGCGAACAGCTGACTTTTCTCAAGATAGTCAAAAAAATAGAAAGAAAAAAAAGCAACTCACAACTCATCTCTGTCCTGCAGCTGCAGCGTGACATCATGCTTTGCGTTTTCACTCGCAAGAAATCGGCTTATTACCTACTGAACCAGTCATCTAGTAATTTCTGTTTCTACTCAGAAGGAGAACCGCCTATTTTCTTTCTTGTTGACTGCAGCTATAGGAGGAGCAGGAGCTTGGTGGGCAGTCTCATAATCCTGAGGGTTGCGGGTTCGAGCCCAGGTTGCGTCAGGAAGGGCGTTTGGTGTAAAGCAGTTGCCAAATCCTCACGTGGGTTCGCCTCGCTGGGGCGTCCCCTGCAGGAGGGAGCAGCCGGAGGATAGAAAGGAAGGACGGCTTGACTACACATATAGATCTTTCGCTAAGAAGCTTTTCTCAAATCAGAAAAGGCTGGAACAATAGAAACTTTAAAGTCTTTGTCAGGCAGTTTGCATACAAAAAACTAAACTGAGAAGGGTTCCAGATACAGCTGTAAAGGCTCTGCGACTCTTTTTCAGAGAAAACGTGTCTCGCAAACAAGTTCAAAATTCCTGCGACACGCGAGGAAACGGAGAACTCCTCGTGAATGCTTTGAGACATTTTTGTCACAGCCCGGCGAGAAACTATCTACTGTGTCGAGTTTCAATCAAGGTGTGAGGAATTTACTGAAATGTTTGGGTCCTGCGTTTCTTAAACTATTCACAGGAATTTGCATGCTTGTATTAAACTACCTTACCATTTTGGAGGACTTTCATTGCTTTAAGTTCAAGGAGCTCAAGCCTGAAGTGGGAACTTATAAGCCCTGATCTTTCAGACGACACTCTATCAGTAACAGGTGATTAAGACACAAGTGAACACTTTGCAAAACATTTGCCAAGCACTGCAGTAGAGACACCTTCCAGCGCAAAGACCAGCTTCTCTGATCTCGTCACACAGTTGAAGCCTGGACCGGGATCAGACAAATCAGTCTTCTGGGTTTTTTTTACCAGTGATTCCCAATTCTAGCCCTCGAGGAACACTATCCTGCATGTTTTAGTTGTTTCAATTCTATTCAGCAGGTCTTCAAGTTCTGCAGAAGCCTGTTAATCACTCACTCAAGTCAGGTGTGTCAAAGCAGAGGAACAACTAAAACATGCAGGACAGGAGTTGGGAATCACTGTTTTTAGGACATAGCATTTGCAGCAAATTTGGAAAAACCTCCCTCAAAATGAAGGCAGTCATGGCGCTGCTTTTCTGTTAGTGCTCACCAAGTAATATTTTCTAGCTGTTTTCCACGTCCCTGAGATGCTCTCCTGCAGCCTCACCAGGTTCTACGTGCCCTCCGTGGCACAACTCCCTTGAACTGTGAGAGGAGATATAGCTATATATATAGGTTGTAGCCCTGGTTTGATGCCAACGTGGCCTGTCCTACTTCAAATTCTTGACGAACCTGCCTCGTGATGCATGGGCTCAACGTCATGGATATGCTGTAAATGTTTGACATATGGGAAGCCCACTGCGTTCCCAACAACACCCCTGAGGACCTCACTAAGATCTCGCAAAGAGCAATGCTCTTTCCGGCTGATTTTTAAAAAAAATTTTTGTTGTTTTATGTCATAGCGGGGTCGTCATCCAGCGTGAAAGGGGGTGCAACGAGGCCGAAGACATGTCCAAACATCTGATGGGGGTTCAATTTAATTTGTCAAGGGGCTTAAACACTGAAGCACGTCCACACACAAACAGATAACAGCTGTAATTACACAGTTGTTGTCCAGCTGAGGGCGAACAACACCGCGCTTAAGAGAGAAAACCTTATTTCAAACACACACTCCGATCTGAGGATAGGATGTTTTACCACTCCAGCTGTAATTGCTACCATAAAGAAGGGTCGTAGATACGTGCAGATACCGATGGACACTCAAATACACAAACATATAATTACACGAGTACATAGATCAGGACACAGTCACTTTGCAAGAGGAAGGTCAGCAGGAATTATGAGGCGCCGTGTGTGTAGCTCTTCAAGGTTACCCCAGACGGAGCGCACAAGTGTGTATTTATAACCACTCAGGAAATCCAAGTCTTTCACAGCAAAATACCGTTATTTGTCTCTTACCCTCTTTGTCCTGTTCTTAAAAAGGCTCAAGTTTGTGTATGTGTGTGTGTGAGTGTTTGTGTGTGGGGTGGGTTGTGGGGATATTCTCCAGAGGAGAAGAGTTTTTGTCTATTCCGGTAACTGTGTGTGTGTGTGTGTTGGCTGACAGGGGGAAAAAAAAGAGTGGACAGTAATTGGTAGGCAGGAGAAAACTCCACTTTCTTGGTTGGCTGGTCACCGAATGTTGAATTCAGGAGAGAATTAAAAACAGTAACTAAAAAAAAAAAGAGTTTTTTTTTTTTTTTTTAAATCTGTTATTTAGAGCTGCACAACTGTGGCGTAAAGAGATAAATAAGAGATGAGGTTTTCTGAAACAAAAACCTGTAGCAATCGGAGGTGTTTTAATACTGCATGCAGGTGTCGCTCATTAAACCATCGAAGTGTTCGTGTCTGTATGTGCGTCCCCCTCGTCTCGAGCCTGCAGCGGTGCGTTTATGAATGGAGACAAACACACAAAGCTTTGCTGAGTTTATGAATGATATGATCCGGGAGCTGTCCAGTTGTAGTTTGACACAATGACTAAATAAAACAAAAAACAGCATTATAAAAAAATGGAAAATACATATTTAATGTCTTTGATTCATTGCTGTTCCTACTGATATGACTTTAAAATGGCCGTCTGCACTAAAACAATAACAGTGTGTTTGTCTGTGACTGCTCACTGAAACCTACTAAATATTTCAGTGTTTTATTGCCTGGAGTTGCCTTTGTGTCTGTTTTCCTTCCTGTCTACTGCTTCGTTTTTTGTTTTTTTTTTTGTATTTTTTTTCCCCCCTCCGTCTCATCAGCACCGCCTTCTCGCGCTCTGCCTCTCTGTCCGCAGGTGTTTTGTGGAACCTGTCGTCCTGCGACGCCCTGAAGATGCCAATCATCCAGGACGCCCTGGCCGTGCTGACCAACGCTGTGATCATCCCCCACTCGGGCTGGGACACGTCCCCGCACACGCAGGAGGACCGCAAGCTGCACCTGCACTCCTCGCAGGTCCTCCGAAACGCCACGGGCTGTCTCCGGTCAGTGTTCCACCAAGGCTGCACTCAGCCGAGTTATTATCGCCCACCACTAGAAGCCGAAAGGCAGGCGGTAAAGTTTGTGTCTGTCTGTTAGCGAAATACCCCAAAAACTGCTGCATGGATTTTAATGAAACTTGCATAAAATAAGCACTGGATGCAGCTCTACTGCTGAATAACTTTTGGAGTCAACCTGATTCAAGATGGCTGCCTTAGCCAACTGACCTTAAAAACACAAAAATGTCTAGAACTTTATCGATTTTACAGATACTGATCTAAAATTTAGTATGCTATTAGCCGAGACTGATCCCCAATACATATTCTAAGCACTAACAGATTACACAACATCGTTGTTTAAAGTTTTGCTATTAAATATTTGGCGTCAGCTCTGTTAGTCTGTTAGCAAAATATCTCATGAACCACTGCACAGATTTTTATGAAGCATTCAGGAAATAAACTTTAGGTATACCTCTAGACGTGATTAAATTTTGGAGTCAACACAATTGAAGATGGTTGCCACAGCCAACTGACCTTAAACAACACAAAAACGGCTATAATTCAATCCGTTTTGCAGATATTGAGCTAAAGTTTGATGTGGTCGTAGTTGAGAGTCATTCACAACACATGACTCTGAGATTCAATGAACTTAAGCACGACAGGCGGCTGGCGGTACGATTTCCTTCAGTTTTATCTGTTTCAGCTGTTAATAAACAGTATTTTACCGTCAAACGTCCAAACAACAAAGAAAAAAAAAAGTCCTACTTGGATCCGAACTGTCAGATATTTTTAGCCTGACTTCAGTGTTATTTTTACCACCCTACAGACAGAAACTGAAAACCTGAGCTGAATTAGGATGAGTCACCGTGCAGCTGTTCACTTTCTCACTTCAGTTGCACAGTACAGTCCGAAAGGAAGGGACACTTTCTCCTTCTTCTTCTTTTTCTTCTTCTTCTTCCTGTTTTGATCCTGTTCTCCAGCATGGTGGATATACAATGGAGCAAAGACTTTTACGTGACAAAAAGAAACGCAGATAAATACACAAATAACTCAGAAAGGGACAGGCTTTGAACATCCGGATTTAAACTTTTTTTTTTTCTACCGAAGATTCAAATTCAGTTTAAGTAGTGCCACCCTTGAAAGGATGATCTGTTGAAAAGGGGTTGTGTTGAAAGGTTATGAACAATTAATATCCTACCTGTTGTAGATACAGCTCTTTGAACAACCTCATTTTGGAGAAATAACGTTTAATTTCGACCAGATTGATGGCCTAACATTTAACCAAAGCTGAAGCGAATTGTTGACGTCTTCAAACAACTCCAATCCTAAAAGTTTAATTGCGGTCCATGCAATTACTATTTTATAAACCTTTTTGCATTTCATGCTTATTTACAAAAATCGTAAGCCTTTCTGGTGCAGCCTGGGGCACGTTCTGCAGGAATATCATTATATATATGCTGGCATAACTGTGTATTATAAAAAAAAAAATTGATCTAAAGGCTTAAAAAATTGCGTTTTGCATGACATTTATGAAAAAATAGATGTTTAGGATTGCAATAATCCGCTTTGGTGTGTGCACCATGTGATTAGCTGTTAGCTTGTCTGTCCAATCAGAGTTAAACCGAGGTGTCTACAACAGGTGAGATACTATTTATTTATATCCTTTCAACAGAACCCCACATTTAAACGAGCTGAACTTTTTTTAGCAACCTTTAGCTCTCTAACCTTTAGCAGTCGAGCACTGTTGATAAATTTAAAGAGCCTATACTAATAAAATAATTCACCTAATTAAAAAATCATCCAGTCCAATCATCTCAATAAACATTTGTTTTCTTAAAGAAAAACAACAACAAAAAAAAATAACATTGTTTTTTTTTTAAATTATTATTATTTGTGTGTGATACTGGCATTAATTTGCGCGGCTCATTTCACTAATTAGGAATATAAAGTGCAAGAGAACAAGAAGCAGAGATAATTACAGCACGTTTGATAATGGCGGTGTCAGGCTAACCCCACAGACTAATACATCATCTGCCGCCATAATTAAAGTGTTTGTGTGTGACAATGTGCTTGTGAATAAACGTGATCACTATATATTTTTTTTACCTCATTTTGTCCTTTTCATGCATCACTATTAAGCTTGTTGTGTTTGACCAGATCCAGGATATGTAGAGGTAAAAATGTGCTCCTGTAGGATCTGGTCAGGGTTAAAGGTCATGTTTGGAGTCAGAGCTTTTACATTTTTTAGTCTGGGGACAACCTCATAATATTTATTTCAGACTAATAATTTTCTGCAGTTATAAGTCTTATGTAAATGCAACCGTAATGTGTGAGATTATTAATTTTTTATTTCATATTTATACTTTTTTTTTGAGTTATTTGTTTTCCTTGAGGATTCTTGAAGGAAAGCATATTGCCCGCTGCATTGCATGCCAAAATTTTAAACAAAGATGTCTTCTGAGCTCCTAGTGCTTGGATTATTTGTAAGGCATAATTCCCAACTACTACCACGCCTGGTTTTCGCTCCATATCTGTAAAATGGACTGAGTTATAGTCATTTTGTGTATGCGAAAGTTGATTAGGTGTAGTGGCCATTGTTGCTTGGGTTGACTCAAAAGGTTTTTCAGTTGTACATGTACATTCAGTAATTACTTTCTGAAAGTTTGAATAAAATCCATCCAATTGTTCATGAGATACTTTGCTAACAGACAGACAGGGATTACTCGAAGAGCAACTACCAGAATTACAAACAAAAACTGTGCACAATCTGTTAGCTTTTAGAATATATGTTAGGGCTCAGTCCATATCAAATTGTAGCTCAATATCTTTAACGCTGATTGAATCACAGCCATGTTTGTGTTTGCCAGCGTTGATTAGCTGTGGAAGCCATCTTGAATCAGGTTGACCTCAAAAGTTATTGAGTTGTAGATGTACATCCAATAATTACTTTCTGAGCATTTCATCACAATCTGTCCACTTGTTTATGAGATATTTTGCTAACAGACAAACCCACATACACACAGACTCAGGCGGTTACATGATTGCTGACTTTTCATGTATCCATTGCAGCTAATTTATCACTGCTGACAAGCAGAACATCAGACGTATCTGAGCTTCTTTGCCCACTGCATATAATACTTTACTGATCTAAGCATCTAAACAAACATAAAAAAAAAGGTTTATCTGGAAGCAAGCTTTAGCAATAGCTCCAGCATTTAGCGCTACATTAGCTAAACTGTCAAAATGTCCCAAACGTCCGTTGATGTTGCTTAGTAATTCAGTAACTGCTGGATGGGAAAACGAGCCACTGTTTCCTAACAAGTGGACTATAAAGGAGGGATTATATGATAGCTTTGTGCTCAAACCGGGGTTCTGCTGCTGCAGAGAGCCCCGCCTGCCCACACACACACACACACACACACACTTCTGATAGGTCTGAGACTTAAAAAGCTGCAATAAAAGTTTATGTCGAAGCTCCCCAGCATCTTGTTTTCCGCCACCAGAAGAGGCTTCAGCCCCCGAAAGAACGCTGATTAAATTTTCAGCACTGCGCTGCGGTTTACGACTTTAGGATATGTCATAAACGCCCCCCAAAAAATCATCCATTAAGTTGACAAAAGTGGCAACAAAGTGCATAATTAATGTTCCTTAAGCGCTAGGTGGTTTCACAGACAAAGTTTTATGTCTGTTTGATGTCTTATGGTGAAATTCCTCCAGTTTAGTCTGAAGACAGGTCAGCTACATGCTGGGTATTTTTACTACTGCACACCACCGGCGATCATGATTTTGCCTGGTCTTTTTTTTTTTTTTTGGTAACAAAATATTGCATGAACCAGTGGACAGATTTGATTGAAACCTCTTGGAAGCAACTGTTGGATGTTTACTTTTGCAGCCAACCCAATCCAAGATGGCTGCCAGAGTCAGCTGACTTCAGAGTGCACGTAAACGTCTCTAAATCAGTCAGTTTTAGAGATAGCGTGCTTAAATTCCATGGGTTTGCAGTCAGGAGTCAGCCACGAGACCTGATACAAGTTAGCCTTAACTATGGGAGTCAACCCTGTTTGTCTGTTAGCAAAATATGTCATACACCATTGAAGAGATTTTATTGAAACGCTAATCAACATTGCCCTGCACGAAAATGGCTGTAACTCAGTCTTACTGATAGCGAGCTTGTTTTGTTGGGGTAGAAACTGTGAGTCAGTGACAACACATGCTCTGAGCGTGACATCGTTCGGTATCGCGTGAGATCGGGTCGTAACGTTTACAACTCCCATCATTTCTGTCTAAAACTGCGGCGTGAAAAGCAGCGGGCGATGTGCAGTCCTGCCTCTAGGTCGACGCGTCTTTCACTGTTGGTCATCAAACCTTGAATCGTGAAGTCGAAGATTTCCAGACTATAACAATAAACCCACCTTTAAAAAAACCACAAAACTGTTCCTTCAGGTCTTTTTACTTCTTAAATCTGGTTTTGAGTTTGTCAGTTTTATAATTATTTAAAAGTTATAAGCTTGTTAGTTTGTTTGCCTGACTGCAGCGTCTGTACTAACAGACTAATACTCCACAAACGTGAAAACGGACACATCTAGCACAGCAACGCGGGCGGGTGTTTTGAAGGTGTGTGTGTGTGTGTGTGAGAGATAACTCTGAGTGGCTCAGCTCCCTAAACTCAAAGAGCTAATTCATCTTTCTCACGCCTCGTTAGGGAATGCTGGGAGTCTGATTAAAGATTGAATATTTCATGGCGGGTTTATATCGCCGGCCACCTGCTCTCTCCTCCTCTCGCGCCGTCCCTCTCCCATTATTATCCTCGGTTTTGAGATGTCTCTCCCTCTTCCTTTCTCCCTCTTCCTTTCCCCCCCCCCACCTTTAGTCTCTCTCTCTCTCCCCAGTTCTTCTTCTCTTCGCTCGTGCCGGACCTCCTTTATCCCTTGTCTCTTCGTGGCTCGCCTCGCCGTCTCTTACTTTGGTGATCACGTTGTCCCTCTGCCATCTCTTTGCTTTTGTTACACTCTTCGTGTGCTCGTACGTCCTTGTGCCAGCTGACAAGGAGACGTTCCTTTTCATGCAGTAAAAAAAATAAATAAATAAATAAAAGGCAGATGTGCCAGAAATTTTACAGCAAATAAAACGGAGCATGTGTAGCCCGATATCGTGCACAACGTTAGTTTCAGAGTTTGACCGAAATGCCTGCATGAGCTGATCATAACAGAGGCAGCAGGTGATGTGTATTCTTTCAAGGAATACTAGGCCTTTAATATTTTTAATGAGGTGTGTGTGTGTGTGTGTGTGTGTGTGTGTGTGTGTGTGTGTGTGTGTGTGTGTGTGTGTGTGTGTGTGTGTGTGTGAAACAGGAATGTGAGTTCCGCTGGAGAGGAGGCTCGGAGGAGGATGAGGGAGTGTGAGGGCCTGACTGACGCTCTGCTCTACGTCATCCAGACCGCTCTGGGGAGCAGCGAGATTGACAGCAAGGTAAAACACACACACACACACACCTATACACACACTGTCTTCCTCTTTTCTACACAGGCTGGATCAAGTTTCTGGTCCACATGCACAAACAATATTCTACTCATTCTCCTTATTTAACACAAAGCTCAGTTTAGCAATGTTTTTTTTTAAAATGTGTGGTTTTATTAGCTTTAGCTTTTAAAATAGCAATGAATCAAGCTGTTTCATAAATAATTCCGAGCTCCTCAATGATGCAAGATGGTGGAATATTATTATTAAAACCAAATGGTGAAACAGGACTATAAACAGCGAGAGTCTTGGGTGTGTGTGTGTGTGTGTGTGTGTGTGTGTGTACATGCATCTAAGTATGTTTGATTAGTCACTGCTGTTTGTGTTTGTTGTGAGTGGAAGCTCGTCACCAGAAGATGTAAATTTTTCTTTTTTAATCTGCAGAAATCCTCCACACGAGGAGTCTGTGACTGTTGGCTGCGCAGCCACTCACAACAAAAGGATTAGTGTGCGTGTGTGTGTGTGTGTGTGTGTGTGTGTGGTTGGTACTGTTGCTTCCCTCTCGTCTCCGTCTCCCTCTGTCTGACGTTCTCTCTGACCTTCTCTCCTTCAGACTGTGGAGAACTGCGTGTGCATCCTGAGGAACCTGTCGTACCGCCTGGCTGCGGAGACGTCTCACAGCCAGCAGGGCGGGTCCGAGGAGCTGGACGGCCTCTTGTGCGACACCGGCGGCAAGGACACCGAGAGTTCGGGCTGCTGGGGCAAGAAGAAGAAGAAAAAGAAGGGGCACGACCAGGTGAGCCACCTAAATCAAGTTTTTTCTCGCTTTTTCTTGCGTTCTGAATCCCTCTCTTTAGCAGCAGCTTCTCGTGGTGGATTAGGACAATGAGGACAAGTTTCTGAACAGAACTCTGATCAAACGCCACACAGCCGATGGCCTGTGAGCTGCAGGGCTCAGTTTGTCTGCAAACAAGTGTTTATTTATTCATGAGTGTCTCCCGAGTTCCTCCAGACTTTTTCTGCTTGTGAAACTTTTATTCTAAAGCCCGGTTGATGTGCTCTCCAAAGTGTAAGAAAACGAATGGACGCTGGCTTCTGCTCGCATTCAGTGCGCATGTAACTGAAGAGGCAAGTTAAAAAGTCTTCGGCTTTGACTGAAAACTTTGGATCTGGACCAAACGGCTCCACATTATGAATTAAATACGTAACAGGCGTACGCTTGGCTGATGTAACACCTGTGTAATTCAGTGTTTGCTCAGAGGGTGAAAAAAAAAACTTGACTGTGTTTGCATAAATATAAGTATCTGCATATTGAGTGGGAATGCTACAAAAGCAGGTAAAAGAAACAGGTTTGCAAATTAATGAAGCTGAGGCTGTAATAAAAAAAAGAAGTAGCATCTCTCAGTCGAACGCATATCACCTGTCACATTTTTAGACAAGGATCTTATATGATCAGCTCAAAGTGTGTGTTGGGGATAAGTCTCAGCTACTCGCACACCAATTTTTTGCTCAGTGTCTCTTAAATCAACTGTGTTATTTCTATTTTTTGCGTTTGCTAAGGTCAACTGGCCGTGGCGGCCACATTCAATTGGGTTGACTCAAAAATGAATCGGTTGTTGGTGTGCACCCAACGATTACTTTCTGAGAATTTCATTTAAACTTGTCCAGTAGTTCATGAGATATTTTGTTAACACACAGACATGGTAGACTCCAACAGTTATTGGCAGAGTTTTCAACAAAGATCTCATACAACCTGTTTGCGCTCAGAGTATGTGTTAAAGAAGACTCCCGGCTATCACCACACCAAATTTTAGCTCAATATCTGTAAAATTGATTGACCTAGAGTCATTTTTTTGTGTTTGTTAAGGTTGACAGGCTGTAGCAGCCATTTTGACTCAGACTGACTCCAAATGATAATCAGCTGTAGATCTACATCAAATGATTACTGTGTGATAGTTTCATTAAAATCCTTCCAGGGGTTTATGGGACTTTTTCTGGCTTATTAATCTCATTTAACTTTTTTTTTTCTTTTATATGTGTTTTAAGTATTATTTAGCTTCAGATTTTCATGGTTCAGTATCAGGTACGTTCCATGTTCGTAGTTCTTTGTCTTGCTGAGCAGATCTAAACAGAAAACACAGTCGTACTTGTACTTACCAGGTACATACCCGGTAAGTACCTATCCAGTAAGCACCAGGTTTACCCTATTAGTATGAGATACATACACGGTGAGTACCAGGTAAGTAAGTACCATGTATGTACCTCATACATAACTCATGTGCCAGGTTTCATCCCTATCAGTACCACTTAAGTACCTGTTAAGTACCCAGTAGGTACTAGGCTGTATTACATATTTCTACCACTTTGTCTCTTGCTTATGATTGTCCTGTCTTTTCACATGAATTTTATATTTTATAACATTTTAATGAATGCAATAAAAAAAAAAAAAGAAAACGTCTTTACTCACCATGTTAGTATTTAGTTAGTTTTGAACTGGGGGTCATTACACATTTAAATTGTTGTGTGTAAATGTGCAGGCAATCATAATTATTTACATCTTCGCTGTAAAACGATTAAAGTTTCAGTCTGGAAGGGAGCTCTGTTCTGTCTCCTAAACCTTTGTTCGGTTTTCTTTCTGTTGTTCTAAAGATTGTCAGTGATTTTTTTAAGAGCTTTTGTTTATCACACTTCTGTGTATTCTAAATTTACATTCGCTATTTATATCCTCATCAACGCGATCTGTAGCATGATTTTAAAGCAGCGCAAGTCTCTCATTCCTTTAATGGCAAACCAAGTCCCGTTTTTTTTTGTATGTGCTGTGTTCAGGCTCAAAAATATTAAGCTGATTCACCATTTTTTTTTTCCCCCTGAATTTCCTGAGCCCCATCCTCCTCTAACGACCAGAAAGAGCGAGCTCTCCGAGGTTCCTGAATTGGCAGAAACCAATCGGCTGCCTCGGAGACTAATAAGCAATCAGCATCACATTCTGCTCGAGTGGAGGACGTCTTTTACCACTTCCAGTGAAGCTGTGCCGATTGAAAACCCAACACTTCCGGTGGATCGGAATGCGTGAATCGCTCATCAGCCCCGCAGGCGCCTTTTTTTTTTTCCTTTTTCCCACCAAGCTTCTAGCAAAGAAGGAGACGCACAAAAAAATAATAAAAATAAAAGTTTCAATAACCAGGCCTTTACCTCACCTCAGAGTTGTATTTTCTAGAGCAGCGAACTCTGTCTGTTCCCAGGGAGATGAAAAGAGCTGAAAGCCAAACCTGAAATCAGATTGTAGAAGGACAAGTCATAACCTCTCGGAACAATAACCGAAACCTTTCGATCACTCCCTGCTCCTCTGTCTGTGTGTCTCCACTCCAGTGCAGCTGTGGACGATTACCGTGAAGCAGCCATTAGGGAGCACGTTGAAGAGGACAAAACTCTATCAACTGTTGGGGCCAATTAGACGAGAGGAGAGGAAATCCAGGAGGGAAAAGAGGCTATAGTTGCATTTGAAAGACTCACAGAAGCCGAGGAATACATCATTTGTGGACAACCTTGTGCAGCTTTCACACATCAGCTCCGATTAAGGCCCCACACATAAAAGAAGACGTGAAAATAGCATTATTTTAGAATAAAACTAAGTGATTTCTTTAACAATGGCATCAATTAGTATGTGGACGGGATGTCAGCAGACATATAAAGTGAACAAAAAGAAGCTAGAACGTAATCGTAACGTAGCATGAAATACTGCTGACTTTTTTTTCAGCACGACGCTGACTCACGTGACACTTACGCATTCATGCGTGTACACAGTAAAATATAAACAAATGTGACACCAGGCAGGGACAGACAGGGAGGTGGAGGAGCGGCGACCAGAGGCAATATAAAAATTAAATTGCCCGTCACCTCGCATGTCAAAGTTTTAAGTAAAAATATTGTGCAATCTGTTAGCGCGCAGAGAATGAGTTGAGGATGACTCTCAGCCACTACCATGCCAAATTTTAGCTAAATATCTGCAAAACTGACAGAGTTATAACAATCTTGGAGTTTACTATGATTGATTAGCTGTGGCAGCCATCTTAAATCAGGTTGACTCTAAAAGTTAATGAGAAGTAGATGGACATTCAATGATTACTTTCTCCGAGTTTCATTACAATCTGTCTGTTGGTCTATAAGATATTTTGCTAACAGACAAACACATGAACACACACAAGCAAGTACTTGATCTTCTGCCTTTTATTCTGGATTGTTTCTTTTATTTTCCAGTTTGTGATAAACAAGTATGAGAGCAGCTATGGACAGATGAAAGTGGAGCTCAGCAGCAGCAAGTTTAATTTAATTTAATCAGCAGCTCCTCTGCAACGCTGCATCTCCTCCTGCCCTCGTGTGCTGTGTGCCAGCAGACAGCTCCGATTTATTGTGGTTATAGGAAGGCAAACGTGTATGCACATCAGGATGCCTCGTCAGTGCAGGAGGAAAATGTCAGATTTCCGTTGCACGGGAGATAAAATGTTACCTTCTTTCTGCACTGCTCCTGAATAATAACTGCTCTTCCTCCCGTTTCCTCTGTTTGCCCCCGCCGGCCCTCAAGCGTCACCTCATGCAGAATTCACAAATGCTCCGCCATTCAGAACCGTGTCTTCTCCTCCGCAGTGGGACGGCGTCGGCCCGTTTCCAGATTTGGCCGAGCCCCCGAAAGGCATCCAGATGTTATGGCACCCCACCATCGTCAAGCCCTACCTCACGCTGCTGTCTGAGTGCTCCAATCCAGACACCCTGGAGGGAGCAGCTGGGGCTCTGCAGAACCTGGCTGCTGGCAGCTGGAAGGTAAGAGCTTGG